>NW_027438666.1:0-51907 GCF_000715075.1 Nicotiana tabacum | reverse complement strand
CGTATTCTGCCGCATCATGAAGAAGCAAAAGGAAAGTTTGCCCCAAATTGGAAAGGCCCATACATCGTAAGGAAGATATTGCCGAGAGGAGCATTGTATTTAGGTGATATCGAAGGAAATGACCCCGACACAGCAGTAAATGCAGATGCAGTCAAGAGATACTACGTCTAGATCATACTCCAGTGGTCCTGACAAATTTGAAAATGGCGAAGGTTTTATATCCCCCACTACTCCCAAACACTACCCAATCCTCTCTAAAAAAAAAGAGAGAAAACAAAACAAAACATTGATTGAGGCCTGAACTACGTTTGACTTGATTCCGAAAGGATACGTAGGCAGCCTCTCCCTGAGGTTCAGTCACACCAACAATAAAATCCCATTCGCCCTGAAATTGAAACCGGGGCACGTCGAGCAGTTGAGAAGTTAGTATCGTCTACCTCTCTTTACCAAGCACAAGCTTTCAAATCAGTTACCAAATATGGTGGGGAACCAATAAGCGTCGCAAATGGAGACCAGCACACTCTTAATTGAGAGAGATAAAATGAGAGAGTCTCGTCGGTGAAAACCTTTCGGGCACCACGAGGCGACGGGAGTAGAGAAACCAAAATGAGAGAGCTTGTTTAGTAAAAACTCGCAAAGAGTGCTATCAAGCGATGATAAGAAGAGAAATGAGAAAGGTCAGCCAGCAAAAACCCGCAAAGGGCGCTATTGGCCGGAAAAGAATGACTCCACCCCAAAGAAGTCTCGACAAAGTTCCACTGGTTTGAAATCACAGATCCGTTCTGGTTCAGGGAAACGCAAGGTCAGGCGTCCAGTCCAAAGAGCATGTCATGCCATTTAAAGCCAGCGTTATCTTCCTCAGATAAGTCTTTCTCGTCCCGAAAAGGACACTCCCTTCCTGAAATTTGTTTTCTCCTTTTTTTGTTTCTTTTCGAATCTCTTTTATGTTTTAACCCCAAGTTCAGGATACACCGGAAAGGTCAGGTGGCAGGTTTGTTTGCACGAAATCCCGTTTCATGAAGGAAAACGCCTCATTTCATTATTACTGTTGCCCGAGCCTGATGAATCATGATGTGTGATGGTGTTTAAAGTAAAGCGGAAAAGAGAAATTTCCCCCCAGCAAGTCGACTTTCAGATAAATCCCCACAGAGTCTCCCTCTGTACAAATCCACACAAAGAATCCACTCTGTACAAATCCCCACAGAGTCCCTCCTTTTTGTACAATCTCCACAGAGTCTCCCCAATCAAAAAAAAAAATGGAATCTCCCCAGCACATCCCCAGCGAGTCCCTTTGTAAAAATTCACCAGCAAGCTTACCCCAACAAACCCTGGAAAACTCGCTTTGAAACAAATACCCAGCATACCCCATTGTACAAATCCACACAAAAAATCCACTTTATAAATATTCCCCCACCAAGCTTCCTTTTGTACAAATTCTCATAGAATACCTCCAATAAAATCCCCGTTGAGAACCTCCAATCAAAGCGGGACAAAAGAGAGAGAAAAGAAAAGAGCCTTACGAGGCAAATCATCACAGAACCTAGAAATGCAAGCCTGAGTAGTTTAAAGGGTTCTGACGTATGAATCAAATCAATAGCGGGACTTCGCGACAGAAATGAAGACGCAACAAGGCAACCGGGAACGATCAAGGTCACCAAACTGACCGTCATTTTCCGAACTAACAAATGTTCTTTGTCTGAAAAGTTCAAACAGGCTTAATCCAAGACAACCGTGCAAGAAGCAGGTGTCGCCCAAAGAAGAAGGTACATGGGTACAAGAAACATTTTGGCAATAAGGAATTCACTCAAAAGGTAAGTTCCCGCAAAACTCCCTTTGGTTCTTTTACTAAAATAAGAAAATTCAAAAAAAGAAGTCAGTGGTTGTTCTCGAATTTTGTCCCCAGCCATCAGCATTAGGGTTTTAAACCCTAAACTGAATTTTTCCTTTAGTCAGCATTAGGGTTTTAAACCCTAAACTGAACTTCTTCCATTCAGCCAGCATTAGGGTTTTAAACCCTAAACTGAGCTTTTTCCTTTAATCAGCATTAGGGTTTTAAACCCTAAACTGAATTTTTTCACTTTAGTCAGCATTAGGGTTTTAAACCCTAAACTGAACTTCTTCCATTCAGCCAGCATTAGGGTTTTAAACCCTAAACTGAGCTTTTTCCTTTAATCAGCATTAGGGTTTTAAACCCTAAACTGAATTTTTTCACTTTAGTCAGCATTAGGGTTTTAAACCCTAAACTGAACTTTTTCCATTCAGCTAGCATTAGGGTTTTAAACCCTAAACTGAGCTTTTCCATGCAGCCAGATGAAATTGTCAAACCCGAAACTGAGCTTTTCCATGCAGTCAGCATTAGGGTTTTAAACCCTAAACTGAACTTCTTCCATTCAGCCAGCATTAGGGTTTTAAACCCTAAACTGAGCTTTTTCCTTTAATCAGCATTAGGGTTTTAAACCCTAAACTGAATTTTTTCACTTTAGTCAGCATTAGGGTTTTAAACCCTAAACTGAACTTTTTCCATTCAGCTAGCATTAGGGTTTTAAACCCTAAACTGAGCTTTTCTCTTTAATCAGCATTAGGGTTTTAAACCCTAAACTGAATTTTTTCACTTTAGTCAGCATTAGGGTTTTAAACCCTAAACTGAACTTTTTCCATTCAGCCAGCATTAGGGTTTTAAACCCTAAACTGAGCTTTTCCATGCAGCCAGCATTAGGGTTTTAAACCCTAAACTGAACTTTTTCATTCAGCCAGCATTAGGGTTTTAAACCCTAAACTGAGTTTTTCCATGCAGTCAGCATTAGGGTTTTAAACCCTAAACTGAGCTTTTCCATGCAATCAGCATTGGGGTTATAAACCCTAAACTGAATTTTCCTTTTAGCCAGCATTAGGGTTTTAAACCCTAAACTGAGCTTTTTCATGCAATCAGCATTAGGGTTTTAAACCCTAAACTGAGCTTTTCCATGCAGCCAGCATTAGGGTTCTAAACCCTAAACTGAGCTTTTTCATGCAATCAGCATTAGGGGTTTAAACCCTAAACAGAATTTTATCACTTTAGTCAGCATTAGGGTTTCAAAACCCTAAACTGAACTTTTTTCATTCAGCCAGCATTAGGGTTTTAAACCCTAAACTGAGTTTTTTCATTCAGCTAGTATTAGGGTTTTAAACCCTAAACTGAGCTTTTCCATGCAATCAGCGTTAGGGTTTTAAACCCTAAACTGAATTTTTTCCATTCAGCCAGCATTAGGGTTTTAAACCCTAAACTGAACCTTTCCCCAGCTAGTCGGTATTAGGGCTACAACCCTGAACTGAGCATTTTTATCTTCCTTTATCAATTTTGTGAACTTCCTGGCGAATAATTAACGAAATTTTCCTAGTGAAACTGGGGCAGAAAAATTTCGTTCGTTTGTTTTCTACCGCAGGTCTAACCTCGAGCCACATGGATCGAAACGACCCACGAGATGAGTCCCAGTTCGGAATCAAAGAAGAAAAAGAAAAAAAGAAGATGTCCCGATATTTGGTTAAGGTTCTGAACCCTGCCAATCGCGTCTCACTCAGTATCTCAGAGATTAAACAAGTCGCCGCAACTCGCAAGTATCAAGATTCAGATCGGAGTCTACAAGCAGAATCAGCTAAGACCCAAGATCAAGTCATAAAAGAATCATAGATAGGAATCTTGTAACTAGCAGTTGACATGCATATAAGTAGTTAGTTCAGTTTCCAATTTTCGTTTGGTTGTAATAAGGCGGTCAGTGACGCAGCAGTGACGACAGCAGCAGCAGTAACAGCAAGCATTGCAATCCCATGGTAGTCCCAGCTACCAAAATTTTCCCGAACTACATTGACCTGATTCCTGTTTAGCCCAGGATATGTAGGAAATCTTTGAAGCAAGATTCGGTCAGATCTTTCAAAAAAAAATGCTTCATACGGAGTGGTCTATAGGCAAAAATCGCTCATACACGTTCACTTTATCTTTGCACGAAAACTCTTCGTGTTTCCGAACAAAGAGGGGCAGCTGTGAGCACGTGATTTTTGTTTTGCGCGACAATCGCTCCAAAAGAAATAAAAAATAATAACAATTGGTCCCGCTGTACAATTTTTGAATTTTTACATGACACTTTGTTAATTATTTACGATTTTTGCCCATTTTTATTTTTTATCAAAACAAAATACAAAAACAAATGTGTGTGTCATGCATAATTCGAACCGTAATCCGGTTGTTAAATAGAAAATCATAAATAGGCATCCTCGTCAGTGATTTTGTTTTTTTTGATTTTACCTGTTTTGAAATATTTTAATGGTGTGCAAATAATCGTATTTAAGTGTGTGTTTAATTTTAATTTGATTTTCTTGCTTAGGTTGTTTTTAAAATAAAGAGAAAAAAAAAGAAATAAAAAAAAGAGAAAAAGCCCTTCCCTTTTCGGACTTGGGCCAATTTTAAATAAATTGGCCCAACAAACTCAGCCCAAAACCCAGGCCTGCCCGGTCCAGACCAGTTGATGCCCAGGGTGTCTAAACGACGCCGTTTTAATCCAGTATGATCTGGGCCGTCGATCTCAGATTTATCAACGGCCAAGATCACCTCCCCATAACCCACTAATGGCCCCGACCCGTTTCCACCCGGATCGACCCAAACCCTTTAAAAGATGAAACGTCACCGTTTCCTTCGAGCTGAAGGATCCTGGCCCTTCATCGCATCTCATCTAACGGCCAGGATCCACCTACTCACTAACTATATAAGCCTGTAACCTTACCCTGCCCCCCCATCCGATACCCCAGCTTCCATCTTCACCTTCTCCCCCATCAAACCCTAGAGCCACCCCTGTATCCTTCACCATGAAAACCGGCGGCACGGACGCCAGTGACCTCGCCCTTAACACCATAGAACCCCCTTGCCGTCCTAAACCCAAATCTACCAACCACACACCTCGAATCCTATTCCACCTTCTCGAATCTTCATTTGAAGATTCGAGTCGGAACCTAATCTACACCGATCTGCCCTAAATTCATACCAGACAATCCCCAGACCCCCCTCGTGACCAAACCATACTTGGTTTGGTCCGAATCTGACCAGGGAAGCACGAATCCCAGATCTAATTTTTTGAAACCATAAGGTTCCCCAACACTGGTCCATGTCCGTCCGAGCCAAAGAAGTTAAGGTCTAATGGACCTTAATCGAAGTGTTTCTCATCTGAGAAACACTTCGATTAAAGTCCGTTCAGCCTTAAGAAAGGCCTGACCAAGTCCGAGTTAAGGTTTTGATTTTTCATGGTTTAAGGTGAGTTCTTTCTTTTTCTTTATTTGTTTTGGTCCATCTGATTTATGGTGAAGGTCTGTTCATGTTTTGTTTGTGTCCCTGAATTTTATCAACTATGCCCTGTCCACTTTGCCTGAACCTTTGCTGTTTGGTTGAGTATCTTCTTCTACTTGTTCTGATAGTGTATATGTAGGTATTGGTTGTGCAATTAGTTTGAATTCCAAATTTGTACTGATTAACTGATTCCTCGAAGTACAATTCTGTTTAGTCAGTACAATTCGAATCATATGTCCCATACTTTTGAATGTCTGATTTTGGTGTCGATTGTATGTGTTATAACTAATATAGTCGAGTCGACATGTGTCGTCAATTAGTTTCAACTGTCTGAACAAAAATAAATCGATTTGCTTCTGTTGAACATTGCCTGAATCAATTAAGAACCAAGTTCAGTTACTTATAGTTGTCAATATGATTTCAGAAAACCTAAGGCTTGGTCTGTAATTGAAATCTGAGTTGATGGCATGTGCACTTGTGCACAGCATGTGCATTGTGCACAGCCTGGTTCCTGCATAAAAGAGCTTTTGATTTAAAAATGGTTTGACAGCATATGCTGTCAGATATATTCTACTGCCCATACTTTGCTTTAGTTTAAGAAATATTAAACCTTTTAAAGGGTAAAACCGCCAGGGAATGATGGGGTTTAATACTTAAATAGCTAAAGTAGAACTGAAAAGAAGATGGGCACATGGGAGGGGTTTCTTTTAATCTATCAGGCTGTAAAAGGAGTAAGGTTAAGGCTTATAAAAGGGAGGGGCTGGAGATAAAGGGGGGGGGAGCTGAAATACATACAGATATACATACAGACATAGAGAGACACACTGAGGGGATTTTTTTTGAAAAAGAGAGAGAGGGGATACACACTGAGGAGTATACACACACAGACACACATAGACAGAGATATACACAGAAGATAGGAGGAAAGAAAAGAAGAGATCTGATAGATACACATAGATACAGAAATAGAAAGAGAGCAAGAAAGAGATAGAACAAATTAGGAAATCAGAAACTTGGTCTTGTTTGTCTGAAGTTCATCTGTTGTCAATGTGTTAGGCAGTGTTGCTTCTTGTAATCAATCGAGATTATTGTTAGTGTTTTGTTGCATTTGGTATATCTCGGAATTGGATTGTCTGGAGTTTTGTTTCCATCACACTGTGTGCTGCTTCATTTGGCTGCTTTCTCTTCAACTATAGCTCCATTTCTTGCAATAGAATCTGTTCTGCTGTGTTGTTTCGATTGCTGCTGCACCTATTGCCATTGTTACTCTGCTGATTTCCCTCTTCTTCAAATTGTCAAATATTTCCAGGTACACAACTCCTGAAACCATGTGTTGTTGAAAGTTTGAAGTTGAAGCAGAAATAAAGAAATGAACATCTGTTTATGTTATAATACTGGTGTTCAAAATAGGTTGAATGTTAGTTTAGCCTGTATTTGTTTAACTGCAAACTGCAAACATTTTGTATAAACTAACATACATTCTGTTTGAGATGAACTATTAGATAGCATTGTTTAAAAGTAATGACAATATAACATAGACAATATGTTTGATTTAGTATACATTCAGTTCAGTATAACATTCTGTTTGATTTAGTTATGACAGTATAACATAGAACCATGGCAAGCACCTGTATGTATTTTGCCTAGACCACTGAATTGACAAATCTGTGGTACTTGGTCTGGGATAAATGTATCCCAAACAAACTCTCATGCAGTCACATTAAGAGTCTGGCTATGAATGCCAGCTCTCCTGTCAGATTATTTGTTCCGATATAGGTTCGATATCGGGTCTCGGTATAGATTCCTTGTTTCGAAATAATGCGATGACTGTTGAGGAAAACTAATAGGCGTTTTTGAGTTCAATTAGTAGTAGTTTTCCTAATAAACAACCAATTTCATTTATCAAGTCCAAATAGGTTAGCGTTTAAAAATAAAACTTGGAGGTCGTTAAATATAACTCGGTATATGTTGTTAGTTTGCTTGCAATCTCACTTAGCAAATTAATAAGCGTATTCACTCGATGAAGACAAAGCATGAGGTAACTCTCACCTCATAAACAATCAATCAGGTAATCAAACAAATTTAGGTTCGGCAAACATAATAAAGATTCAGTCTGTATTTGTTCAAACAAGTAAGTTCGGTATCATCTTTCTTTTTATTTTTTAGAGACAAACGTAGTAGAAATGTAGTCACTGTAGGATACCCTTCTAAAATAATGAGACGAGCCTCGCCAAATAAAATGCCAATTGCGGGGCCCTCAATAAATAATCATAATAAATATTCAGAATTCAGAATAGGCCGTTTACTGAATTTCATGGCTTCCTACAAAAATAATAATGCGCTAGACTCTTTAGGCGCGACTTAATTAAAATTACATTCTTAAACTCGGGTGCACATTGATGTGACCCGAATCCAAATCTCAACGGAGTCGAAGTGCGTTAACAACTACGGGTGCATTGATTGTGACGTGGTTCGAGATGCATTTTCACGACGTTGCAATTCTATAAAAATAAATGATAATAATAAAAGCGGTTTAAACTTAATAAAAGCACGTAAGTCATAACATGTATTTAAATCAGATATTTAGCCATTATAACAATTTAAGCGACCGTGCTAGAACCACGGGATTCGAGGGTGCCTAACACCTTCCCTCGGGTCAACAGAATTCCTTACTTAGAATTTCTGGTTCGCAGACTTCATTTGGAAAAGTTGAAAATTTCCTCGATTTGGGATTCAAGATAAACCGGTGACTTGGGACACCAAAAGCCAAACCTTTCCCAAGTGGCGACTCTGAATTAAATAAATAATCCCATTTCAAATATTGTCACTTAAATTGGAAAAACTCCACCCGCGCATTTCTTACCCTTCGGGGCCGGGCGCGCCAAAAGGAGGTGTGACACTATGCAGATCATGTATTGCAGTGAACAAGAACTTTAGGTTCAAACTATTGATTGTAACATGTCCATGAATGAATTGAGTCTGCATATCAATTAGAGAGAAATCGACATAGTTTGGATCCCACATAATCCATATCCTCCCTCTATTGGCTGAACTATAATTTGGACACCACTTCCAACTACTAGAAATCTTCCTTATTATATGGCTAGCATACTGCTCCTTGACCCTATGTTCAATCACAACTATCATGCCAACCTTAATTTTATTTAAAAGCTCTTTTAACTCCTTTTGCTAGTACACTTTATTCATACCTCTTACATTCCAAGTTATGACTTTCATTGTGGAACCAAATGAGGTATAGTACCAAAACTTTCACCCCCAAACTACATTGACCACTTTCATAGATGTTGTTAGTAGGTTCAACTCTTCCTTCCTCAAGCAAGTTAAAACCATTGTTCATAGGGAGATTTTAATATATTCTCTTCTATATTATCTTGTAGTATATATTGTATGTTATGTACATATATTCTCTTGTATATTGTCTTGTAGTATATATTGTATGTTATATATATATATATTGTCTTGTAGTATATATTGTATGTTATGTATGGGAGTGGTAATATTACTAAAGCAATTTATCCTCCCCAGGCTCCCTTTATTCTACCTAATAATACTAGTATTACTTTCACTGCCTTTCAAAAATTTATTGATGATAACGTGGCAGCTATTAGTATTGCAGAAATTAATAAATTGATTTCTCAAAACAATTATTTGGGTTTGTATGTAAAAATTTTAGGAGAACATATTGGTTCTCTTGATAAAAAACTTGATGATTTGACTATTTTAATAAAATAAATGGGTACTAAGAAAGGACCAACTGATATTGCCTCCACTTCAGGAAGTAAAACAGTTGATAAAGCTATTCCTACTCATATTCAAAGACCTCCTGAATTTGTTACCGATCCCGTAACTAGAGATATTAATGCCTTGATTAATATGAAACAAAGGCATGTTGATTCATTACAATTAGAAATCCTTAGCATGTATATATTCGATACTTTACAATCTGCTAAAGTTCAGCAAAAGATTAAATTGATTGCTGAAAAGATGGCCGAACAGATTCATATCAATGTTGAAGAACTAATTTCTCTTGCATATTAACCATGAAGAATCCAGACTATTTCAAAATATAAAGGAATTTTAATATAGTTTCTTGGCTTGGTTCCAAGATGGTGGTACAGTTGGTTCTGATACTACTCTTATTGGCTTTGCCTTAGTGGCTACGTCTAGCCAGCTGTGACATTAAAGCCCGTCTGAAGTGTCAAAAGGGCTATCCCTTTCACAGTTAGAACTGCTAGAGTTTCTCTCCCCAGCCGTGACTATGTCCGGCTAAACAGATTCATATCTATGTTGAAGAACTAAATTCTCTTGCATATTAACCATGAAGAATCCAGACTCTTTCAAAATATAAAGGAATTTTAATATAGTTTCTTGGCTTGGTTCCAAGATGGTGGTACAGTCGGTTCTGATACTACTCTTATTGGCTTTGCCTTAGTGGCTACGTCTAGCCAGCTGTGACATTAAAGCCCGTCTAAAGTGTCAAAAGGGCTATCCCTTTCACAGTTAGAACTGCTAGACACATGGGTTCAGTAAGAGTATGTATCGGACCTAGACAGGCCCCTTGTTTGGGTAAAAGGATATAGATCCTTCCATACAGTCATTAAACTATAATAGAATTTCCGTATATTTCGAATCCTTATTGGTCGTGCGGACTACCGCCAACCTTTAAAGGGTACTAAAGCAGCTAGATCTGGATGGCCGTGCGGACTAGACCTCTTTTTCTTATATGGGCTATCCGGGTAAGGATACCTATGATATTTGTTTTTCTTATTCCTACTTTGAGTGGAAGTTCCGGGTAAACCGAACTGGGTACAGAAGTCACCTAATTGGGATTTTTCTTTAAGCTTATCAATCTTAAGCTGTCTAGAAAGCCTTAGCTCATTACACAATTTCAATCCTTCTTGTGTACAAACTCCTATAAGCTTACCATAGGTATAATTATTATACAGAATCTCGCCGAAACTACCCTTTAACACATCCCTAACTCTTTCAGCAAATAAGGAAGGGAGACCGTCTATAAACTTGGCTTTCCAATGCTCAAATTTATTGTCGGGTAGTTCCATAACTCTGCTCATAAAAGTGTCTTTATACCATCTAAATTCACTAAGGGTTTTACATCTAAGTCCATTAAGTAAGGTTCGGATGGTCTGATGATTTGACTTAGCTCAGCTTTTAGATAAAAAGCTTTCTGGTTTAAATATTAGGCCTATTAATTTATTGAAAAATTTTGCTGATAAAATTGAAACCGTTTCTGATTATAAAACTGAGACATGGTCAGAGTTTAATAAACTCAAAGGAGTTGTTAAACAAAATCATAGGTATGCTGACAAACCAAGGATGCAGACTTATTATTATCCCCGTCCTACTCCTCAAGATGTGTTGATTTAGGAATGAGATTGGAATCAGACTAATACGTCATGTATGGAAGGATCTATATCCTTTTACCCAAGCAAGGGGCCTGTCTAGGTCCGATACATACTCTTACTGAACCGTCCTTTATATGGGCATCTGCAGGCTTATTTGGCATCCAAAAAGCAAAGTGATACTTTTGCTTCAATTGCTAAAGAAGAAGACAATGATGACATCAAGTCATATGAAAAATTACCAAAGAGAGAAATGATATTTCTCCTTGAAAACTCTGAGATTCAGAGAAAAGAAGAATCATGGAAAATATTCCAGAGATATCTGATTAATGGATTATACTACCCGGGTGAATCATATAAAACCAAGGAACAAAATACATAATTTGATTATGCAAGGCACAAGTTTCATAAAATTCTTGAGATATATTGTTCAAATCATCTTTGCTATAAGTATCAAAAAACCATGTTTTAAACTGGTTCCACGTATTACTAAAAAATTCCTTTTGAATATAATTATGTGCCCGAGAACCGGGGCTAAAATCTATTTGGTGTGGAATCATTAAATATTATTGGGGTCGAAATCCATCTCGGATACAGAAGGAATATCTTTATCTGAAATATTGTCATTATCTTGAACAATATTTGTTTGAGGGTTAATCTTAACGGTTTAAATGCAATTTGAACCATACCAATATGCAGATAATGGTAATGATGTTTATATAAATCTATATCATGTTTGTTTAACAAACGAATAGTCTGTTTAGACGAATTTAATGCTAATGACTGCTCAGTCGTTTTTATCAATTGTTTAGAAGAAAGTTTTAACAGATTGAGCATCAGTTTTTATCAAAAACTTTTGGTTATATAAGTCGTCTTGAAATTTTAATACACACTTAACAATTGTTAACATTTCATGTGCCACAGTAGCGTATTTCTTCTGGGCTTCGGTCCAGTTACCAGAGTGAAATCTTATTAGGTATTCACTCTTATTGTTGGGATTTACTTGCTTTAAAATCCCTCCATATCCAATATTAGACGCATCCGTCTCGATAATCTTTTGCCAAGTAGGATTAGCAAGGGTTAAACAAGGTAGAGATTTAACACGCTGTTTAATACTTTGTACTAACTCAGTATGTTGGTTAGTCCAAGGCTGTCTATGATTCTTTTTCAGCCTATCGTAAAGAAGATCTAGGTCTCGTGACAAACTTTTATAGAAAGGGGATATATAATTCAAACTTCCCAAAAATCTTTGTAATTGTGTCCTGTCAGTAATAACATCAGGAAATTTTGAGGCAAAATCTATTGATCTCTGTATTGGGGTAATTTTTCCCTGGCAAATATTATGACCTAAAAAACGAACATTTGTTTGGAATAGACTCATCTTTGGTTTAGAAATTACTAAACCATTTTGTATATCAATTTTTTTGAAAATATCAAGATGCTTAATATGCATTTCCAAAGTTTTAGAAAATACTAATATGTCGTCAATATAAACGATGACAAAATCTAAATAAGGGTTAAAAATATCATTCATAATTTTTTGAAATTCAGAAGGGGCATTTTTTAAACCAAATGGCATAACATTCCATTCATATTGCCCAAATGGAACATTGAAAGCAGTTCTATAAGTATGCTCTTTAAATATTTGAATTTGCCAATAACCAGATTTTAAATCAAATTTTGAAAATATATTGGCGTCATATAACCTAGATAGCAAGTAATTTGCATCATACCTAAAAACAAATCAGATTTTTCTTCAGTTAGATCAGAAATTTCTTTTCCTTTATCATTAGAAAATTCAGAAATTTCTTTAGTCGAAAGTTCAGTTAGAGAATTATTTTTCTCAATTTGAGTAATTCGGTGATCGCAAATCATTTGATTTTGCTTAAGAAACTTAATATCCCTTTTCAAATTTTGAATTTCTCCTTTTAAATCATCAAAAGAAGTATCTCTACTAGGTGTACTGGACTTTTGAAGTCTTCTATTAATTTCAGATAAAGAATAAGGTGCAAAATGTTCAAATTCGTTCTTGTATTTTTCAACAGATTTTGAACCACTAGAACTAGAACTTGCAGCTAAATTAATAATTTTTTCACGAAGTTTTTCATCAGTAACTTCTTTTAAAAGTTCTATTACATTGTCAGATGCAGTAGTTTTTATATTTAGATCATCAAATTGTGATTGCAATTTATAAAATTCGTCACTATCACAAGTACAAATATCACCTTTGCAAGCAGTGCAAGAAGTATCAATATTTTTATTATTATCAGAAAAATCAATTAACTCAATTTCAGCTTCAGATTCAGTCTCCGAGTAATAGTCAGATTCTGATCCTGAAGTGTATAACAAGCCATAAACCTTATCGTGTAACTCATCATCGAGTTCTAAGGTTTTTAGCTTTTGAAGCTTGCAATTTGGAGAAATATGACCAAACTTTCCACACTTATAACACTTAATATCAGCGAGATCACGTTTGGATCTATTCTTTGCAAATCGAGTAGATTTCCGATGCGCTTTTCTAATATCACGTTCTTCTTTAGGCCTATATCTAGACCTGTTTTTCTTATACGGGCTATCCGGGTAAGGATACCTATGATATTTGTTTTTCTTCTTCCTACTTTGAGTGGACGTTCCGGGTAAACCGAACTGGGTACAAAAGTCACCTAATTGGGATTTTTCTTAGCAGAGACCTTTTTAGCAGCTCTTAGAGATGCTAGAAATTTGAATTTCAGACAGTCTCTGATGGGTTCGATAGAATCTACAGTGGCCTATGGTCTAGTATATTTTAATACTCAACCCAATCTGCAACTATCTCTTTCTGATGTTAATATTCTTGATGCTTTGACTTTAAATGTGAAAACGCATGGTTATAATTATGCGCCTGGTTCTGAACTTATATGTCTGTCCTATAGGATTTATTTCAAATTGTTATCTACTTTGAATCCTAGATGTAAGTTATACGATACATCGGATCAGACCATATTGGTAGAAACCAATTTTGCAAGGTCCAAGGTCACCACTAGGAGACCTATTAGGTGGGAAGAAATTAATTTTCCAACTACTTGGACTTTAAATTCTGTTATATCCTCAAGTCAGATTACTAACGACTTGTCAAATACTGAATTTTCGCATGTCACTCAAAATCCGGATGGTAGGATTTGTATTCAATTTGATGATAAGTCTACTATTTATAATAGACATTCATTTTCTAATCATAGACTTCTCCCTGCTATTCAACATATTTCCCCTGTTGAACCAGTCTACGGTCCAGCTCGCAATCGTGCAGCTTCTTTACACACTATTGCAAGTGATAAGCCTGAACAAAAGGTTAGGAGGGTTGAAAGGGTTAAGATTAACCCTCAAATAAATATTGTTCAAGACAATGACAATATTTCAGATAAAGATATTCCTTCTGTATCCGAGATGGATTTCGACCCCAATAATATTTAATGATTCCACACCAAATAGATTTTAGCCCCGGTTCTCGGGCACATAATTATATTCAAAAGGATTTTTTTAGTAATAAGTGGAACCAGTTTAAAACATGGTTTTTTGATACTTATAGCAAAGATGATTTGAACAATATATCTCAAGAATTTTATGAAACTTGTGCATTGCATAATCAAATTATGTATTTTGTTCCTTGGTTTATAACAACTTATTTACCTCTTTATATAAAGGTTTTGGAAAGATCTTATAAAGATGGGAGTGGTAATATTACTAAAGCAATTTATCCTCCTCAGGCTCCCTTTATTCTACCTAATAATACTGGTATTACTTTCACTGCCTTTCAAAAATTTATTGATGATAACGTGGCAGCTATTAGTATTGCAGAAATTAATAAATTCATTTCTCAAAACAATTATTTGGGTTTGTATGTAAAAATTTTAGGAGAACATATTGGTTCTCTTGATAAAAAACTTGATGATTTGACTATTTTAATAAAAGAAATGGGTACTACGAAAGGACCAACTGATATTGCCTCCACTTCAGGAAGTAAAACAGTTGATCAAGCTATTCCTACTCATATTCAAAGACCTTCTGAGATTCAGGATTTTAAATTTATATCTCTTGATGACTTAGCTCAGCTTTTAGATAAAAAGCTTTCTGGTTTAAATATTAGGCCTATTGATTTATCGAAAAATTTTGCTGATAAAATTGAAACCGTTTCTGATTATAAAACTGAGACATGGTCAGAGTTTAATAAACTCAAAGGAGTTGTTAAACAAAATCATAGGTATGCTGACAAACCAAGGATGCAGACTTATTATTATCCCCGTCCTACTCCTCAAGATGTGTTGATTGAGGAACGAGATTGGAATCAGACTAATACTTTTTATAACGGTTCCGAAATTTATGAATGGAATCTTGATGGTCTATCTGATAGACAATTAACCATTCTCGTACACAGAATGCTTATGTATTCGACTATATGTAAAAGTGTTAAAAATACAGATAGAAATATTTGCAAAATGATTATTGCAGGTTTAACTGGCCAACTTCGTGGCTGGTGGGATAATCATTTATCTGTAGAGGAAAGGGCTTTCGTTATTGATGCTACGGCAACCGACGAAGGTGTTGATAACATAGGTATGGCTCTAGTAATGGGTAGAGAAGATGCAGTTTATACCCTTATACTTACAATCTTAGAGCATTTCAATGGTAGATTTACCTCAAATCATCAGACCATCCGAACCTTACTTAATGGACTTAGATGTAAGACCCTTAGTGAATTTAGATGGTATAAAGACACTTTTATGAGCAGAGTTATGGAACTACCCGACAATAAATTTGAGCATTGGAAAGCCAAGTTTATAGACGGTCTCCCTTCCTTATTTGCTGAAAGAGTTAGGGATGTGTTAAAGGGTAGTTGCAGCGAGATTCTGTATAATAATTATACCTATGGTAAGCTTATAGGAGTTTGTACACAAGAAGGATTGAAATTGTGTAATGAGCTAAGGCTTTCTAGACAACTTAAGATTGATAAGCTTAAAGAAAAATCCCAATTAGGTGACTTCTGTACCCAGTTCGGTTTACCCGGAACTTCCACTCAAAGTAGGAAGAAGAAAAACAAATATCATAGGTATCCTTACCCGGATAGCCCGTATAAGAAAAAGAGGTCTAGATATAGGTCTAAAGAAGAACATGATATTATAAAAGCGCATCGGAAATCTACTCGATTTGCGAAGAATAGATCCAAACGTGATCTCGCTGATATTAAGTGTTATAAGTGTGGAATGTTTGGTCCTATTTCTCCAAATTGCAAGCTTCAAAAGCTAAAAACCTTAGAACTCGATGATGAGTTACACGATAAGGTTTATGGCTTGTTATACACTTCAGGATTAGAATCTGACTATTACTCGGAGACTGAATCTGAAGCTGAAATTGAGTTAATTGATTTTTCTGATAATAATAAAAATATTGATACTTCTTGCACTGCTTGCAAAGGTGATATTTGTACTTGTGATAGTGACGAATTTTATAAATTGCAATCACAATTTGATGATCTAAATATAAAAACTACTGCATCTGACAATGTAATAGAACTTTTAAAAGAAGTTACTGATGAAAAACTTCATGAAAAAATTATTAATTTAGCTGCAAGTTCTAGTTCTAGTAGTTCAAAATCTGTTGAAAAATACAAGAACAAATTTGAACATTTTGCACCTTATTCTTTATATGAAATTAATAGAAGACTTCAAAAGTCCAGTACACCTAGTAGAGATACTTCTTTTGATGATTTAAAAGGAGAAATTGAAAATTTGAAAAGGGATATTAAGTCTCTTAAGCAAAATCAAATGATTTGCGATCACCGAATTACTCAAATTGAGAAAAATAATTCTCTACCTGAACTTTCGACTAAAGAAATTTCTGAATTTTCTAATGATAAAGGAAAAGAAATTTCTGATCTAACTGAAGAAAAATCTGATTTGTATTTAGGTATGATGCAAATTATTACTGCACATAAATGGTATATTAAATGTACTATTTTGATCGATATTAATTTTTCTATAACTGATATAGCTATGATTGATAGTGGTGCAGCTGTAAGCTGCATTCAGGAAGGATTAATTCCTACTAAATATTTTCAAAAGACTACTCATTTGGTAAAATCCGCTTCTGGTCATGCTTTAGATATACAGTACAAACTGCCTAATACTCATATTTGCCAGAATAAAGTCTGTATTCCTCATTTCTTCTTTTTGGTAAAAAACCAGTTATACCCTCCAATTATACTTGGAACCCCTTTTATTAATGCTATTTATCCGTTCAATAATATAGATGAACATGGTTTTTCTGCTATTTATCAAGATAAAAAGATAAGTTATTCTTTTGTTACCGATCCCGTAACTAGAGATATTAATGCCTTGATTAATATGAAACAAAGGCATGTTGATTCATTACAATTAGAAATCCTTAGCATGAATATATTCGATACTTTACAATCTGCTAAAGTTCAGCAAAATATTAAATTGATTGCTGAAAAGATGGCCGTTGATGTTTGCACCAATCACCCTAGTGCCTTTTGGAACCGGAAAAGGCATATTGTAACTCTTCCATACGAAGAAAACTTCTCTGAGGATGATATTCCTACTAAATCTCGACCTTGCCAGATGAATGCTGAACTAGTTGAATTCTGCAAAAACGAGATTGATAGTTTATTACAAAAGGGTTTGATAAAACCCTCAAAATCTCCTTGGTCATGTTCTGCCTTTTATGTTAATAATGCGACAGAAAAGGAACGAGGTATTCCTCGCTTAGTTATAAATTATAAACCATTAAATAAACATCTAAAATGGATTAGGTATCCTATCCCTAATAAAAGGGACTTGCTATCTAGGTTATATGACGCCAATATATTTTCAAAATTTGATTTAAAATCTGGTTATTGGCAAATTCAAATATTTAAAGAGCATACTTATAGAACTGCTTTCAATGTTCCATTTGGGCAATATGAATGGAATGTTATGCCATTTGGTTTAAAAAATGCCCCTTCTGAACTTCAAAAAATTATGAATGATATTTTTAACCCTTACTTAGATTTTGTCATCGTTTATATTGACGACATATTAGTATTTTCTAAAACTTTGGAAATGCATATTAAGCATCTTGATATTTTCAAAAAAATTGTTATACAAAACGGTTTAGTAATTTCTAAACCAAAGATGAGTCTATTCCAAACAAATGTTCGTTTTTTAGGTCATAATATTTGCCAGGGAAAAATTACCCCAATACAGAGATCAATAGATTTTGCCTCAAAATTTCCTGATGTTATTACTGACAGGACACAATTACAAAGATTTTTGGGAAGTTTGAATTATATATCCCCTTTCTATAAAAGTTTGTCACGAGACCTAGCTCCTCTTTACGATAGGCTGAAAAAGAATTATAGACAGCCTTGGACTAACCAACATAATGAGTTAGTACAAAGTATTAAACAGCATGTTAAATCTCTACCTTGTTTAACCCTTGCTAATCCTACTTGGCAAAAGATTATCGAGACGGATGCGTCTAATATTGGATATGGAGGGATTTTAAAGCAAGTAAATCCCAACAATAAGAGTGAATACCTAATAAGATTTCACTCTGGTAAATGGACCGAAGCCTAGAAGAAATACGCTACTGTGGCACATGAAATGTTAACAATTGTTAAGTGTGTATTAAAATTTCAAGACGACTTATATAACCAAAAGTTTTTGATAAAAACTGATGCTCAATCTGTTAAATATATGTTTGACAACGATTTTAAGCACGATGCTTCTAAATAAATATTTGCTAGATGGCAGGCTCAGCTGGCGCCTTTCGATTTTGAAATACAATACAAAAAAGGAATTGATAATTCCCTTCCGGATTTTCTATCCCGGGAATATTTAGATTTATTTATGAATTATTATACCATGTTATTTGATGATGAGGTATTGATCACTATTCTTAAAGTGATTAATTTAAATAGAGACTTAAAGGAACTCATACTTGATAAAATTATGGCTGACAAAATTGAAACTATGGAAGAAGAATACTCTAATTCTAATGAAGTTACTAATATTCTTCAGTTAATTGAAAATGAGTTTCCCAGCCAAGATTATATCGGTGATAGAATTATAATATCCTTTTTAATTAATAATGACTTGCTATTTCTGCAGAATGGACCCTTCATGGGCCACCAGGGGCAGAGGTAGGGGAAGATCTTCCCCTAGTAGGACTTATTCTCAGGGATCGTCATACGGATCCTCATCAAATTCCTCAGCAATACAAAGAGGGAAAAAGAGTTTGATAAACTCAAAGGTACCTCATACAGGTGAATCATCAGGACATTCTATACATTTGGAAGATATTCCAGAAGATAGTCCTTTATATGGGCATCTGCAGGCTTATTTGGCATCCAAAAAGCAAAGTGATACTTTTGCTTCAATTGCTAAAGAAGAAGACAATGATGACATCAAGTCATATGAAAAATTACCAAAGAGAGAAATGATATTTCTCCTTGAAAACTCTGAGATTCAGAGAAAAGAAGAACCATGGAAAATATTCCAGAGATATCTGATTAATGGATTATACTACCCGGGTGAATCATATAAAACCCGCACTTATTATGAGACTATCCTAATCAGTACAGGAAGTGCAGAATTCCAGCACTTTTCGGGTTATAACACAAATGAAAATGTTTATAACTTTTCAAAAGTCATTATCAAATAGATTATATCTGTTGAAGAATGGGGGATTTCAACAATGAAAGAAAGGCAGATAAGCCTTAATAAATCACCTATGAATTTTACTTATTGGGATTATATCCAAGCATTTGATAGGGTGCTTTATTATAATAATGAGAGACATAAACATACTTGGTTTATCAAAGTATGTGCAAAGGTATTTACAGGACCTATCCCTAACTGATTTTTAAACTGGTGGTCATACCACGGCCCCACTACAAAAATTCTGCCTGAAGGCTTATCACTTGCAATAGTGTGTAAAGAAGCTACACGATTGCGAGCTGGACCGTAGACTGGTTCAACATGGGAAATATGTTGAATAGCAGGGAGAAGTCTATGATTAGAAAATGAATGTCTATTATAAATTGTAGACTTATCATCAAATTGAATACAAATCCTACCATCCGGATTTTGAGTGACATTCGAAAATTCAGTATTTGACAAGTCGTTAGTAATCTGACTTGAGGATATAACAGAATTTAAAGTCCAAGTAGTTAGAAAATTAATTTCTTCCCACCTAATAGGTCTCCTAGTGGTGACCTTGGACCTTGCAAAATTGGTTTCTAGTAAATAAGTTGTTATAAACCAAGGAACAAAATACATAATTTGATTATGCAAGGCACAAGTTTCATAAAATTCTTGAGATATATTGTTCAAATCATCTTTGCTATAAGTATCAAAAAACCATGTTTTAAACTGGTTCCACTTATTACTAAAAAATTCCTTTTGAATATAATTATGTGCCCGAGAACCGGGGCTAAAATCGACAGTCTCTGATGGGTTCGATAGAATCTACAGTGGCCTATGGTCCAGTATATTTTAATACTCAACCCAATCTGCAATTATCTCTTTCTGATGTTAATATTCTTGATGCTTTGACTTTAAATGTGAAAACGCATGGTTATAATTATGCGCCTGGTTCTGAACTATGTTATGTATATATATTCTCTTATATATTGTCTTGTAGTATATATTGTATGTTATGTATATATATCCTCTTATATATGTTGTTGTAGTATATATTGTATGTTATGTATATATATTCTCTTGTATATGTTGTTGTTGTATATATTGTATGTTATGTATATATATTCTCTTATATATTGTCTTGTAGTATTGTATGTTATGTATATATATTCTCTTGTATATTTTCTTGTAATATATATTGTATGTTATGTATATATATATCCTCTTATATATGTTGTTGTAGTATATATTGTATGTTATGTATATATATTCTCTTGTATATTGTCTTGTAGTATATATTGTATGTTATGTATATATATATCCTCTTATATATTTTGTCTTGTAGTATATATTGTATGTTATGTATATATATTCTCTTGTATATTATCTTGTAGTATATATTGTATATTATGTACATATATTCTCTTGTATATTGTCTTGTAGTATATATTGTATGTTATATATATATATTGTCTTGTGGTATATATTGTATGTTTTGTGGTATATATTGTATGTTATGTATATATATCCTCTTATATATGTTGTTGTAGTATATATTGTATGTTATGTATATATATTCTCTTGTATATGTTGTTGTTGTATATATTGTATGTTATGTATATATATTCTCTTATATATTGTCTTGTAGTATTGTATGTTATGTATATATATTCTCTTGTATATTTTCTTGTAATATATATTGTATGTTATGTATATATATATCCTCTTATATATGTTGTTGTAGTATATACTGTATGTTATGTATATATATTCTCTTGTATATTGTCTTGTAGTATATATTGTATGTTATGTATATATATATCCTCTTATATATTTTCTTGTAGTATATATTGTATGTTATGTATATATATTCTCTTATATATTTTCTTGTAGTATATATATTGTATCTTATGTATATATATTATAACTTATTACTTATATATTTTCTTGTAGTATATATTGTATGTTAGGTGTATATATTACCTTATATATTTTGTATGTTATGTGTATACAATTTTTTTTTAAAAAAAAAATCCGTTGGGCCCGTTAGGCCCGCCAGGCCCGCTAGGACCGGCTGACGGTCCCGGGCTAAACGGTCCCGGGCTCGTGGGATAATCTATGAAGACCAGCCCGTCACGGGCTTCTCAGGCCCACCAGGACCGACCCACCATGACCGGCCCACCAGGCCCTTTAGGCCCGTTAGGACCGCGGGCCCGGTCCGGTCCGGTTCAGGCCCGGCCCACCAAGCAGCATTATCCTGGGAAGGCCAATGTGGTAGCCGATGCCTTGAGTCATAAGGCATAAAGCTTGGATAGTTTAGCATATCTACCGCTATCGAAAAAGCCATTAGCATTGGATGTTCAGGCTTTGGTGAACCAGTTTGTTAGATTGGTAGTTTCGAGCAGAGTCAAGTTTTGTCTTGTGTGGTTTCTCGGTATTCACTTTATGATCATAGTAGAGAGCGTCAGTATGACTTACCCCGTTTGCTTGTCCTCAAGGACACAGTTTAGCACATCAATGTCAAAAAGGTCTCTATTGGGGACGACGGTGTGTTACGGATGCAGGGTCGGCTATGTTTGCCCAATATAGATGGTTAGAATGAATTGATTCTTCAGGAGGCCTACAGTTCGTGGTACTCCATTCATTCGGGTGCCGCTACGATGTATCTGGACTTGAGGTAGCACTATTGGCGGAGGAGGATGAAGAGAGACATAGTGGAGTATGTAGCTCGATGCCTAAATTTTCAGCAGGTGAACTATGAGCATCAGCGGCCAGGTGTATTTCTTCAGAGGCTAGGGATATCAAAGTTGAAATGGGATCGAGTTTACTATGGATTTTGTTGTTGAGATCCCACGGACTAAGAAGAAGTTTGATGTAGTATGGGTGATAGTGGATATGTTGACCAAGCCATCATTTTAGTGACGACTACTTATTCTTCAGAGCAGCTGGCTCAGGTCTATATTCGCGAGATTATCCGACTTCATGGCATGCCGATATCCATCATCTTTGACCGGGTTTCACAGTTTACACGCGGTTTTGGAAGGTCGTACAACGAGAGTTGGGCATACGGTTTGATTTGAGTACAACATTCCATGGTTAGAATTGGTTTTGCTTTGAGATAATGGTGATATGTGAAAGCCATGCACGCAAGGTGACAAGTGATGCTTATATGAACAGAACATTCCCTAAGATGGTTTACCTTTGGACTTTTTCTTTATTCCGTAGTATCTTTCAATGATTGTTTAGTATTTTTTTAGTATCTAAATCTCTTCTAATAAAGTAAAATAAGGGATGTTCAAGAAGAGAGTTGTCTGATAACGTGTGAGCCTAAGACATCACTGGCTCTTATTATTTTAGTTGGAGAATGGAATAGTTATATTAAAGGATTAAATGTATATGGGCTTTGTTTTAGTCACATGTATATAAAATATATAAATAAGATTTGTGATTGATAAATAGTTTCCACCAAAGTGGTCTATTTATTTGATGTTATTGAAAATTCTTAGAATTTTATACTTGTGAAATAACATTATACATGGATTGAGAGTTATGATTAATGAATAGTTTCCATCAAAGTGGTCTATTTATTTGAGTCATTGAAATATTCTGAATGTACCATGTCTAAATTATCTGTAATAAGTGTATACTAGTGTTGGAGGTTTACCTTTTGATACTAGTGACGCTAAAATAATTTATGAGATAAGATATTATATTTCAATCCAAGGATGAAGCTTAATATCTTGGATTCTCATGTATATATGTCAAATAAATAAATAAATAAGGATAATTTGATGTAAGAGGAGGTTTTGAGTCTCTTACCTAAAGGAAGGACACAATGTATGCCTTGTACTCTTGGATAATATGGGGAGGAGGTTTTTATCTTTCTCCTAAAGGTGAGGATGCAATGAATGCCTTGGACTTCTTGATTTTTAAAAGGGGAGATAGTTGCATCTTCTACCCAAAAGAAGGGGTGTAATGTATGTATTTGATTCTTTTGATTTATATATAACTTTCCATAATTTTATCTAATTTTTGTGTTGTTTGCTTATACAGTTGTTAACAACATGTCTACTCAGTTGAATTCCATTGAAACTCTTACTAGTAGTATAATAACCTGACCTATTGTTTTGAGCTCTAACGCGTCGTTCAGAAGTTTGAGGCTATGAGCAGCTTCACTTCAGGTATTATGACTTGTACGCATGGTCGGAATTGAATTTCGGTAAGTTCAGAGTTGATTTGGAAAGAGAATCCTCATTTTAGAAGCTTTAAGTTGAAAGAATTGACTAAGATTTGATTTTTGAGTAAACGACCTCAAAATCTGGATTTGAAGGTTCCAGCAGGTTCGTATGATGATTTCGGACTTGGGCGTATGTCAGGATCGGGTTTTGGAAGCCCCGGGAACGTTTCGGTACATATTGTGGGAGTTAGCATTTTTGGAAGAATTTCATAAGTTTGAGTTGAAGTGAATTTCAGTGTTATTAATGTCTGTTTGGGATTCCGAGTCTAGGAATAGCTTTGTATGGTGATTCCGGTGTGGCAGCGTGATCGGAAGTGAATTCAGAGGTCCGTGGGGCATTTTGGAGTCATTTGGCTAAAGATAGAAATTTGAACATTTTGAGGTGTTTGACCGGAAGTGGACTTTTTGATATCGGGGTCGGAATCTAATTTTGGAAGTTGGAGTAGGTCTGTAATATAGAATGTGACTTGTGTGCAAAATTTGAGATCAATCGGATGTGATTTGATAGGTTTGGACATCGAATGTAGAAGTTTGAAATTCTAAAGTTTATTAAGCTTGAATTGGAGTGTGATTCATGATTTCGATGTTGTTTGATGTGATTTGAGGCCTCGATCAAGTCTGTGTTATGTTATGGGATTTGTTGGTGTTATTGGATAGGGTCCTGAAGGCCTCGGGTGTGTTTCGCGGTGGTTTCAAATCATTTCATATTGTTTTGCTATAACTGTTGCTGATGTCTGGTGATGTTCTTCGCCTTCATGAGGATACTCTCGCGTTCGCGAAGAAGGATTGGGCTTCAGGGATTTTGTCCTTCGCATTCGCGAATATGTTCTCTTGTTCGCGAAGAGGAAAATCTCTATTGCGCATTTCTGACTTCAGAGGCTCTTATCTAACAATCTATAAGGAATTTGGAGATGATCCAAAAATAAATGTTGTAGCCCTTTTCTCTAGTTTTCAGAAAATAAACCATTTAGCATTTAGATTTGTGTACAAAAGGTATGGCTGATATAGTATAGGTTGTCCGGGAAGATGAAGAAGAAATTTATGTTGCACAGGGCTGACTTTGGAGGCTTATATCTCGAAATCTATAAGGAATTGGGATATGACCAAAACATGAAAGTGGCAGATCTTGGTTCTAGTTTTCAACAAAGTTAAAACATTGTCATTTGGAGTTTTGTACAAAAAGTCATGGCCATTATACTAGAGGCTGTCTGAGAAGAGTTTGGAAAATGGTTTTTGGGAATTTTCTTCTTCGTGAACGTGATGGGGATTTCGTGAATGCGAAGAAGAGTCGTCTAGGAGGTGTATAAGTGTAAAGAAATGAGTTTGGCTCATTTCATCCCATTTCCTCCATGGGAGCCGATCTAGGAGCGATTTTTGGAGGTCCATTTTCATCATCCATGTCAAGGTAAGTGATTCCCACCTATTGCAAGTTAATTACTTGGATTGTATATAGATTTTAACATGGAAAATCATGTAAATTAGTAGAAATTTTGGGATTTTGAAGAAAATCTAGGAAATTTGTATTCTTGGATTTTGACCACAATTTTGGACATGAATTAGTTGAGGGCCAATTATATATTTGAGTTCATGAAGTTGTGGGTAAAATTTATCTTCGAAGTAAGGTGAGTCTCCTTTCTAACCTTGTAAGAGGGAATTTTCCCCATAGGTGAATTAATTGGATATGTGCTGCTATTTATGGGGGATACGTACGCACGAGGTAATGGGAGTCCGTGCGTAGCTACTATTATGCTTAAGTCCGGGTAGTCCAGGGCCCAAAAACATGCTTTACTTGTAATATTGCAACCTTGTTGTCAACTTAAAAATGCTTAAAACATATCTAACGTATAAATAAATTTCTAAAAGGCTAGACATCATTTCTTTACTTTTAAAAGAGAAGCTTGTCTTTTCCTGAATAATTTCTCCTTGATAAATTCTTGATTTGACTGTTTGAATGTGTTTATCTATTGGGGAACAGGCCGAATGCCTCGGTAGATTAAATAGATGCATCTATGGTTCGTGCCATTCGACCCTTTGGTAGTGCACAGTTTAAATATTGTTGGATCGGGCCGTAGGACCTCGGCATGATTTGCACATGCTTGTATTTGCTTGACTTGCAAATTGTAAATAATGATATTGCCTTCGTAGCTTGAAATAAATGTATAAATGATGAAAACAAATTTAAAAAAAATGAATTGGGAAATTCCCTATTAATTAAAGAACAGTTTACTTGCTTCATGCTATTGAGTTACAACCATTTTTTTTTATAAAATTCTCAATTTATTATATTATTGGTATGTCATTATTGGACTACTAGCAAGTGTCGAAGTCGACCTCTCGTCTCTACTTCTTCGAGATTAGGCGGGATACTTCTTGGGTACACGTTATTTTTGTACTCATGCTAGAGCTGATAAAGCTGAGATATGTACACATAAAAGGTACAATTAAAGATAATGGAAATGCAAAAGATCTCTTGAGTGCCATTGGACAAAAATTCCTAGAATCTGATAAAGCTGAGATATGTAGCCTAATTTATTCCATGTCTACTATATAGTATGACCGTGTAAGTAGTGTCCGTGATTATATTATGAAATTGGTTAACATGGGTGCCAAACTAAATAATTTAGGTGTAACCATAACCAATAATTTTCTTGTCCATCAATCCCTAAGATCCCTTCCTGAGCAGTTTAACCAGCTTAAGACAACCTATATTACAAAAAACAACAAGTGGAGTATTGATGAGATTATTATTGTCTGTGTGGTAGAGGAAGGGAGGATCCAAAAGGAAAAAGTTGAGGGTGTAGTGAACTTTGTTAATTCGTCTCGATCAGCTGATTATCCCTCTTATAAAATAAAAGGTGGACCCAAATTTCATAAAAAGAATCATGTCCAGTCTCATCATCCAGGTGGTAATAATGGTCATACTAATAAGCCTGGTGTTAACCAAGGTTAGTCTCCTAATCCTCTTGGTCCCCAAGCTATAATTAAGTATGAAATCAAGTGCTAGAATTGCAAACAAAAGGTCTACTATGAGTAAAATATCTTACCTATTAGGCATATTGGTCATATTTCTAAATAAAGAATTGAACGATAGGAAAATATTTTATATTTTCTTGATCCAAAAGATTTTGAAACTTGTGTGGATTATGTAAAGGGCAAAAATAACCAAGGTTAAGAGAAAGGGTTCCACTAGGAGCTCTGAACTCTTAGAAATTATTCATACTGATATTAGTGGACCTTATATACCTACTTTGACCAATCATAAGTATTTTATTACTTTTATTGATGACTTTTCAAGATACTATTATATATATCTTTTAAAAGAAAAATCTGATGCACTTGATAAGTTTAAAATTTCCAAGATTGAAGTTGAAAGTAACTTGAGAAGTCCATTAAGATAGTAAGGTCTGACCGTAGTGGGGAGTACTATGGAAAATATTATGAGTCTGGTCAATGGATGGGGCCTTTTGCTTTATTTTTGTAAGAATGTATGTCACGACCCCGGTTCGCCCTCCGTGAACCATCGTGACGGCACCTAGTCCTTTACGACTAGGTAAGCCTAAATTGCGGAAGTTAAACCAAGTGTAGAATAAAAACAAATTAAAACAGAATGAAGAACGATAAAACAGTGTTTAAAAGTGCCGCTCGGCATACACAATATTTAACTCTCAAACCAATACATACTTCCAAGACCCGGAAACCCATGAATCACAAACTAAGGATCACTACATAGTATTCTAACTCCAGAACATCTAACAAGGAAAAGAAATATAGAAGGGAAAATGTTTAAAAGCTATAGAAAGGGAATCCTCGGTCTGCGTGAGGAGACTCACGATAGCGTAGAGGATTTGTGGGGGGCCATCCAGGTTGTTCTTTGCGTTTGCATAGCTGGAGTTGTGATCGAGTTGGTGTTAGCTGCTATGTATTGCAATCGCGCGTGTATATTCGCGATAGCGTAGGATAAATTATGGGCCAGTGGAGTTTGTACTTCGCGATCGCGGTTAAGCAAATTTAATAGTTGGGCAGAATGTTTAAAAAGGCCATTTTTGCGATTTTTGGCCTAAGTTCACCATTTTTGACTCAGTTTTGGAGCTTCTTGAGGGTATTGAAGAGGGAGTCAAAGCGAAATTCTTGGAGGTAAGAATTTTGGACTTAATACTCGATCCTATTGTGATTTCTACCTAATTAAACATGAAATATGGGGGATTTGAAGCCTAAAATTGGGGAGTCAGGCTTGGAAACATGAGACCTTAATCTAGGGATTTGAGGGGCCATTTGTGGTCGGATCTTTCTATTCTTGGTATGTATGAACTCGTGGGAGGATAAGGAGTGTATTGATATAAATTTTATCAGATTCCGAGATGTGGGCCCTGGGTCCGGGTTTGGTCAAATTCGAGATTTGTCTTGTAATTAATTATTTTCGCATGGGATTCATTTCCTTAGCATATTTTGATCTTATGATTCTGATTTTTGATAGATTCAACGCGAGTTGAGGCCGAGGCGAGAGGCAAAGGCATCGTGGAGTAGTATTTCATCCGATTTAAGGTAATTAACCATTATAAATCTGGACCTGAGGGTATAAAACCTCGGTATTTCGTATTGTATTGATAAATGAGGTGACACACATGCTAGGTGACGAGCGTGTGGGTGTGAACCTGTAGGGATTGTGACTTGGTCCATCCCGTAGCGACTATTAAGCCACATATTTGATTTGAAATCTTATGATATCCCGTATTTTAGAGATGGATATTATATTTTGGGTTGTATGCCATGTTTGGGGCCTTGTGCCGACCTATTATTTTGGCAATCCGCTAGGCAAGCGCCTAGGGCTAGTTTTTTATTAATAAAAAAGAAAATAAAATACAACAATTAGGAAAAGTACAAATAAGGTGGACAATAGCATCGGTTTTGTTACCCATATGCCTTGGCTATATAATCACTCCTTTGCACCTCACATTGCCTTATGACGGCAGCCTCATGTAGAGGATTCATGGTGTAGCTGCCGACAAAGTCTCACGAGGGCATATAATCTCATAGCCGTGTTGGTATTTTCCCAAAGACATAGGACCAAGGCAACACAAACCGGGCTAAACCTTACCTTACTAATCCTATTGGGGCCAAGAAAAAGCCTCACCTACTAGCACGCATGTAAAAAATAAGAACTGGAGAGTACCAAATATTCAATGATCATCAAAGAGTTTATAACATACTCTGTGATGATATTACAAATGAGAATACTAATAAAGTGGTATAATAGAATGAAGTACCAATTTGGTTCCTGTCCCTTTTTTTCCAAACATGTAAAATCTTCAATTTGTAATTCTTTGTTATTTTCCTCAACCGTGTTCAAAAAGTATTCAAAAATCATCATTTCCTTTTTGAACGGTTGGACCTCGTTGAGGTAGTTGGGGCAGCCTTCTTTTGTTTGGCAACTCTCATTGGAGGTCGCCTAACATTTAAAAAATCACTGATCTTGTCGTCCCAACTATTTTTCCTTGTATGTGCCTTCTTTATTTTTCCACTATGCATAGGTGATAGGTCACCTTTTCTTGATGCCTCTGCCCGGCATTGTTGTAAAATTGCATCTTTTTCTCCTTCCTCATACATATCTATTCCCACATTCACTGGATGCGGTCGATTGTCGTGGAGGTCAAGTGTTATCAATTCATTTCCTTCTTGTGTATTTGCTAAGGCTGTAGTGTTTTGAAGTTGTTGTATGGCTTGCATTTTATTCCTGTACTTAGTCATATTTCCAGTGCTTGCAGCTTGCATTGGACTTATGTAGTTTAGGAGTTTAGGTCTTACCAAAGCGTCAAGTAACTCTCTATCCTCCAAAGAAATAAGTGTTGCCTGCTGCAAAGCATCATGTTGTTGTTCAGAATTTAGAGACATTACTGCAGCCCCTACGATACTTTGATTTTGCTGCTGCTGTCGGAGTGGATTCCTTGCAAGCTGCACTTGCTGTCCATGCGCAAAATTTATTTGCTGCTGCCCAGAAACAATAGCATGGAGGACATTAGTAGGTGTAAAAATGTATTTTACAGCCGTTGTATTGTTATTTCCAGTAACTACTGCTTTGTGCATCGACGAAATTTCGATCTCCTTCGAAACTGATGCATTACTAAGCTTTTGTTTCTGCCCGGCAGGTACAAAAACAGCAGCATTAGGACTCAAACCTTTCTTGATTTGCACTCTTTGATAATAGCTTGAAACTTGATCCTTGTGCACCTCCACTGCCCCTTTATTTGAAGTATATGAACAATGATCTGCTTCCTCCTTAGAAACACTCAGGTTGTCAAAATTAGTGTCTTCCTCGTGTTCACGTTGATCAGCCCATGTTTTGCGAGTAAGGAAAAATTCACTCGTCACATCTTGTTTTTCCTTGGAATCAAGCATTTTATTTGCATAGTTTGCTTGAGATATTGCAGCCATACTTTTCTCTACCTGTTGGTTATTTCCAGTAGATAAAAATTGCTGCCCAGAATCTCCATCTCTCTCACCAAACGATTCCATTGACTGGGATGGAATGTCATGAACGATGGTATTCAATGAAACCAATGGAGCATGGATCTTTGGAGTTGTGTTTAAGAACATCGCTGCCTGAGCATCCTTTACCATCTTGGCCAGATCTGAATTAGATATCTTTAAAGTTGGTGAGGCAGCATTAGGTACTGCCCCTGCCTTTTGCTCGTCAACAGGAACAAGAGCAAGATCCTCGACGTTTGATCGGGCATCTGCGTTCTTCATGGACTGCTATTGTTTTCCACTGCCTGGTGAATTGGACAGCCTAATTGTTGAAACTAAATCATGATCAACCCGTTGCATGTTCATCTCAACATACCCCAATGTAGGTTCATTTAGCAAAACATCAAAAGAGTTAGAACACCTGAGGTTGTTTGCGTCTATAACCTGATTTGTGAGACCTCGAGAATTCTTTTTGTTAGGTGACATGTTTGATCGATTTACTACTGTGAAGTCACCACCCTTAGATTGTTGCAACCCTTTAGCACCTGACATAAAAGCATCAGTTACTTGTGTACGAGCAACAGCAGATTTCACTGTAGTCGTGGGTACCTGCATAGAAGCTTCAACTGTCTCAGTTCCCTTCTTCATTGCACCTGTTATCTGCTGGTTATTAGTCGTCTCCTGTCCACAATTAATGAGCCCAGCACCTTCCTTAAAACCTGTTGCAGCTGCACTTCCCAAAACAACATCTTCAAGTTCCTGCACCTCATTTTGCACTGCAGTAGCTATTAACTCAGCTGGTTTTTCAGTTAGATCAACTTGTGCAGCATTAGCTTTAATAACCCCAGCAGTACATCGATTACCAGTAGCATTCAATGCAACCTTAGCCTCCAATTGCGAACCTACAGAAACTGGTAGTTTTACAGCTTTGTCAACTTGTCCTACTACTACTGTTGCTGCATTATTCTTGTCAAAAATTGCTCGAACAGCTGCAGCTAAAACACTGTCATCCATCAGCCCATGTTCAAAAGCTGAACCCTTAGAACTTCCAGCTAAATCTCGATCAACCACAGTATTTTTTGCAGCCTTCAAGTCCTGAGCAACTCTTGCAAGGGCTTCAGCAACTGGGACAATTGCACTAAAAACAGGATTAAGCCCTGCATCATCAGAATCAACATTATCTCGATGTGCTGCTGCTATATGCCCTGCTGCATTAATTGCTTATTCTGCATATTCATGAGCCTTTTGATGTGTTCTGTCTTTTCCCACATCAACCAAGCTCCCTGACGATTTAGCTAGCTGTAATGCATTTAAGAAATACCTGGCATCCCCTTTCAATTTTTCAACCTTGCTCATCTCCTCAGCCAAGGCCAAAACTTCAGCAGGCATTATACGTTCAGTAGCAATAGTCGTCTCAATCAAATTTTCTTCCTGTTGCATATCATAATTCGACCTATTCCTTGTCATCAATGAACGACAATCTTCACCAACATGTCCTTGTCGTTTGCACACATTACAATATGATGGAAGATTGTCAAACACAAACTCCTGTAAATGCTCAATAACCTTACCAGATTTCTCATCAATGAATTGTAACTTAATATTCTTGGGATACTTATCAAGGAGATCAATAATTACCTTGACCCTCGCTGTGCTAGGTCTTGTCCTAGTTTGTGTGGCTTTATCTATAGCAATAGGTTTTCCCACGGCTGATGCAATTGATAGTAAAGGCTTCTTTGCAAAAAGGTTCATCGGCAAATCTGGAAACGACACCCATGCCACTGTTTTTGATGTCTCCGCCTTAGGATTGTAATCTTGAGTCCATGGGAATGTACGATATTGATGTTGTTGACCTTTGTATTGTAGATAACCAACCTGTTTTGAGACAATCGCTACAAAATCCTCATAAGCATCACATCGAATCAACAGTTGCCTAACTGCGAGCAAGCCAATCAAGCATCGACCTTTAATCCCAATTTGTGCTGGAATTATTTTACGAAGTTCCAGTAATTTTGGTGCACCATATGACAGCTTCATCACCACAGTATGGTGGAGACCTTCTTCAACTGCATATTCCTCCAATTCCTTAACAGAAAATTGTATCGTAAGTTGTCCATGAACATTTTGGACAGGTTTAAGGATCGTTTTAGTTACTGCTTGCAATTTTGCCGAGAATAGTGAAGCATAAGAATTTGTTTTAGAGATGGGATCCATCTCTCCCATAGAATGAAGCTGGGAAGAGGCCTGCACATCCATGACTGAAGCTAACTCACCATTTCTGTACAAGAAAATAGAAGAAGCAGCTCTGAAATTCTGGAAAAACTTGGCGCTACAGTGACTCTCGATCTAAAATCAAGATTTGTTACAGATGGCTATGGATTTGAGGATGAAACCAACTGGGGATTGTTCGCAAAGAGAAGGGGGTTCTTTTGAGACCAATCTTGCCATCTTACCTTGCCGGACGCTGGAATTATGGGCCGTGAATAGTGATGGCGGTACTATTCACAGAAAATCCTAGAGAGATGTTTTATTTCCTTCGTAGGTTTCTAGTTGTGCCGACCTATTGAGACCCTTAGTGGGCACTTTTACTATTTTTATCACTCTATTTGTTTGAAAGCATATTCTCAGTCATGTTTTACCTATTTATTATTTAAATCTAGTTCTATCACTCTACTTCTTAAAATGTGAAAATTGTTTAGGCTGGGTTCCCTGATTTCCACTGATATGCAGAGTGGCTGTGAGGTTAATGACTAAGAGAGGTTGAGGACCTAACGGATGAGGATTACATATATATTATGGATCGGTCTACACGTTGTAGCAATATTATATGTATATATTATGGATCGAGCTGCACGCCGTAGATATTATGGATCGGGCTGCACGCCGTAGCGATATATATATTGGATCGGGTTGTGCGTCGCAGTGATATGACGCTTGGGTTGTAGGAGCCCTTTCAGAGTCAGTACACCCCCAGTAAGCGTAGTCGACTATAAACTATGGATCGGGCTGCACGCCGCATCGGTTATTATGATTATTACTATTATGAGATATTATTGAGCCGGAGTGTTGGGTGTGAGTACTGTGTTACGAGAGCTGAGTCATGAGTAACTGAGAGGCTTGCCCGAGAGGCTACATTTATGAGTGATACCTTGCCCGAGGGACCTATTTATGACATTTTTGCTGATTGCACTCTTCTTTTATAATGAGCCTCTTTTGAAAATTGCTAAGTAAATGATTTCAAAGTGTTTCAATTGAAACTGAAGTTTTACGAAGTAACTAGCTTTTAATCTGTTGAGTTTGACTTGATATTCTGTTGAATACCCTTATATGTGATTTTTAACTGCTCGTCACTGCACTCAGACCTTATTTACTTTAGTTACATACTGAGTTGGCGTACTCAAGTTATTCCCTACACCTTGTGTGCAGATCAAGGTGCCTGAGAGGGTCCCCAGCAATTTCAGAGCTTACCGAAGACTGTAAGGTAGCTGCACGACATCCGCATCCCTGCTTTCCTCCTTCCTATCTTAGTTTTCTGCATTTTTAGACTTATTTTGTATTAGTCAGTCAGATTAGGTTGTATTTAGAGGCTCTTGACTTGTGACACCGGATTGTTGGGCTGTGTTGATATATTTTGTATTGTTTTCACACATTTCAGTGATTTATATATTTCTTATGAAAATTCGAGACTTAATTAGTTTTAGAAAAGTGATTTTATAAAAAGAATTCATTGTGGTTACTTGTTGGGTTGGATTGCCTAGAATTGTGATAGGCGCCATCTTGACCGGGGTATTTAGGGTCATGACAAGTTGGTATCAAAGCCTAGGTTACATAAGTCTCGCGAGTCAGGAGCCAGTTTAGTAGAGTCTCACGGATCGGTACTGAGACGTCAATATTTATCCTCGGGAGGCTGCAGAACCTTTAGGAAAAACTTCTCATTCTTGAATTCCTGTCGTGCGAATCTGTTGATTCTAGTACTAAACTTATGTTATTCTATTCTCTCACAGATGGTGAGGACACGTGCTATCGGTCAGGATAGACGACCACCAGTACCATCAGCTGGGCCCACTAAAGGTCGAGGACACGGTCGAGGCCGTGGTAAGGGCAGGGGTGTAGCCTGCACAGCAGCTAGGGCAGCACCTACAGATTTACCAACTACCCCAATTCAGGACAGGTCCCAGTTACGGACGCTCCGACAGCACCAACTCAGGCACCGGTTGTGCCTATTATGATTCCTAGCCTTCAGGAGACTCTAGCTCAGATTCTATTAGTGTGCACTGGTTTGGCTCAGGCGGTCTTAGTTACTACGGTCGAAACTACTTCTCAAGCTGGAGGAGGTACTTAGACTCCCGTTGCTCGCACACCTGAGCAGGTTATGCAAGGACTTCAGACACTAGGGACACCTCCAGCCCAGCCGGTTGCACAAGATCAAGAGTATGTGGTACCAGTTGTGCCTGACGATGAGCAACGTCAATTGGAGAGATTTTGTAGACTTCAGCCTCCGACTTTCAGTGGTACTGAGGGTGAGGATGCCTAGGGTTTCTTGGACAATTGTTAGAGTATTCTTAGTACAATGGGTATTCTGGAGACCAGTGGTGTAGCAATTACTACTTTTCACTTTTCTAGAGCTACATTTACTTGGTGGGAGGCTTATAAGAGGCGTAAGCCTATTGGTGCAGCGCCCCTTACCTGGCATCAACTCTCTGTTCTCTTTTTGGAGAAGTATGTGCCACAGTCTCGCAGAGAGGAGCTACACAGGCAGTTCGAGCAGTTGCATCAAGGAGATATGACTGTGACACAGTATGAGATGCGGTTCTCTAAGTTAACTTGTCATGCGGTCTGGTTGGTTCCCACAGATCTAAAGAGGATCAGGAGGTTTGTTGATGTCCTCACATATTAGCTTCGGATTCTCATGACTAGGGGAGGGTGTCAAGTGCTACTTTTGAGTAGGTTGTTGACATCAACCACAAGATTAAGTCAGTTCGTCGCCAGGAGCGAGAGGAGAAGGAGGCCAAGAGGCCTCGGGGATCTGGTAGATTTGGTAGTGCTCCTTCGAGGGGTCAGTTTCAGCACGGCAGAGGTCGTCCATTCAGGAATGCTCAGACAACTCACCCAAGTTATCGTGGGGCATCGTCGGGTCATGGTTATCACAGTTCTATTCAAGTTCACTCATCACTCAGTGCCCTTCCAGCCTAGAGTTCGTCATGTGCTCCATCGGTTCAGGGCTCTTCTATGCCAGGTGCATCTTCTAGTCATCTCGGTGCTAGGGGTTCCCTTTAGTCCCCATCTTCAGCACCGAGGAGTTGTTACGAGTGTGGAGAGTTTGGGCATATGAGGAGGCAGTGTCCTCGTCTTCTTGAGGGTCCGTCTTTGAAGAGGGGTCAACCCTCGACTTCAGCTCTAGTTACTTCACCACCCGCTCAAGCAGCTAGGGGTGGGGGTCAGTCAGCTAGGGGTCTCCCCAGAGAGGGAGGTCGATCAGGTGGTGGTCAGGCTCATTTCTATGCACTCCCAGCTAGACCAGATGTTGTTTCTTCAGATGTTGTGATTACAGGTATTGTCTCAGTCTGCCACAAAAATGCCTTTGTATTATTTGTTCCTGGTTCCAATTTTTCATATGTGTCATCATACTTTGCTCATATTTAGATATGCCCCATGAGTCTCTTGTTTCATCTGTTCATGTATCTACTATAGTGGGCGATACTATAGTTGTGGACCGTGTATACAAGTTCTGTGTGGTGACTATTGGGGGTCTGGAGACCCGAGTGGACCTATTGTTGCGGTGTATAGTAGACTTTGATGTGATATTGGGTATGGATTGTCTATCTTCGTGTCGTGCTATATTGGACTATCACGCTAAGACAGTGATGTTGGCTATGCCGGGTGTGCCACATATTGAGTGGCGAGGTTCAACTGATTTTGTCCCCAATAGGGTGATTTCATTTCTTTATGCCCAGTGGATGGATGAGAATGGTTGTTTTTCATACTTAGACTTTGTGAGGGATGTCGGTGCAGAGGCTCCCAGTATTGATTTTGTTCCTGTTGTAAGGGAATTTTCTGATGTTTTTCCTACAGACCTGTCGGGCATGCCACCGGATAAGGATATTGACTTTGGTGTTTATCTGGTGCTAGGAACTTAGCCCATTTCTAAACCACCGTATCGTATGGCGCTAGCGAAGTTGAAAGAGTTGAAGGAGCAGCTTCAGAAACTCCTTGATAAGGGGTTTATTCGTCCTAGTGTGTCGCCTTGGGGTGCGCTTGTTCTATTTGTGAAGAAGAATGATGGCATGATGAGGATGTGCATTGATTATAGGCAGTTGAACAAAGTGACAATCAAGAACAAGTATCCTTTGCCTCGTATCGATGATTTGTTTGACCAGCTTCAGGGAGCGAGAGTGTTCTCCATGATTGATCTTCATTCAGGTTATCACCAGTTGAATATCAGTGACTTGGATATTCTTAAGACAACTTTCAGGACCCGATATGGTCATTATGAGTTCTTTGTGATGTCTTTTGGGTTGACCAATGCCTCAGCAGCATTCATGCATTTGATAAATAGCATGTTTCGACCTTATATCAACTCGTTTTTCATAGTTTTCATTGATGATATTCTGGCATATTCGCTTAGTCAGGAGGAGCATGCAGAGTATTTGAGAGTTGTGTTGCATAGATTGAGGAAGGAGAAATTTTATGCAAAGTTCTCCAAGTGTGAGTTTTGGCTCATTTCAGTGGCTTTCTTGGGGCACGTGGTGTACAACGAGGGTATTAAGGTGGATCCAAAGAAGATAGAGGCGGTTCAGAGTTGGCCCAGACCATCCCCAGCCATAGAGATTTGCAGGTTTCTTGGATTGGGGGGTTATTATCATCGGTTTGTTCAGGGATTTTCATCTATAGCATCACCCTTGACCAAGTTGACTCAAAAGGGTGCTCCATTCAAGTGGTTGGATGAGTGTGAGGAGAGCTTTCAGAAGCTCAAGACTTCCTTGACCACAGCTCCAGTATTAGTTTTGCCATCAGCTTCAGGTTCATATACCGTGTATTATGATGCTTCGAGAGTTAGTATTGGGTGTGTGTTGATGTAGGAGGGTAGAGTTATTGCTTATGCTTCTCGTCAGTTGATATCACTATCTTGTACCATCCGGGAAAGGCCAATGTGGTGACCGATTCCTTAAGTATGAAGGCGATGAGTATGGGGGGTTTGGCATATATTCCAATTGGGGAGAGACCTTTTACAGTTGATGTTCAGGCCTTGGCCAATCACTTCATGAGGCTGGATAATTCGGATCCCAGTTGGGTATTGGCTTGTGTGATTTCTCGGTCTTCCTTATTTGATCGCATCAGAGAGCACCAGTATGATGATCCTCATTTGCTTATACTAAAGGATAGAGTTCAGCACGATGATGCTAGAGATGTGACTATTGGTGATGATGGAGTATTGAGGATCCATAGCCATATATGTGTGCCCAATGTGGATGGGCTTCAGGAGTTGATTCTTGATAAGGACCATAGTTCGTGGTATTCAATTCATTCAGGTGCCGTGAAGATGTATTAGGATCTGAGACAACATTATTGGTGGAGGATAATGAAGAAAGACATTGTGGGATTTGTAGCTCGGTGTCTCAATTGTCAGCAGATGAAATATGAGCATCAGAGACTGGGTGGGTTGCTTCAGTAGATGGATATTCCAAAGTGGAAGTGGGAGCGGATCACCATGGACTTTGTAGTTGGGCTCCCATGAACTTTGAAGAAGTTCGATTCTATTTGGGTGATTGTGGATCGGCTGACCAAGTCTGCGCACTTCATTCCTGTGTGTACTACCTATTCTTCAGAGAGGTTGGCGGAGATCTATATCCGGGAGATTGTTCGGTTGCATGGTGTCCCAGTCTCCATCATTTCAGATAGAGGTACTCAGTTTACTTCACAGTTTTGGAGGTCGGTGCAGCGAGAGTTGGGTACTTAGGTTGAGTTGAGCATAGCTTTTCAACCTTAGACGGACGGGCAGTTCGAGCGCACTATTCAGATATTGGAGGACATGTTGCATGCGTGTGTCATTGATTTTTGAGTGTCATGGGATCAGTTTCTACCGCTTGCAGAGTTTGCTTATAACAACAGCTATCAGTTGAGTATTCAGATGGCTCCATATGAGGCTTTCTATGGGAGATGGTGTAGATCTCCGATCGGTTGGTTTGAGCTCGGTGAGGCTAGGCTATTGGGTACAGACTTGGTTCAGGATGCTTTAGACAAGGCGAAGGATATTCAGGAGAGGCTTCGTACAACATGGTTGAGACAAAAGAATTATGCTGACAAGAAGGTTCGGTATGTGTCTTACATGGTCGGTGTGAAGGTTCTATTGAAGGTTTCACCCATGAAGGGTGTTATGAGATTTGGGAAGAAGTGTAAATTGAGTCCTCGGTTCATTGGGCCATTTGAGGTACTTCGTAGGATTGGGGAGGTGGCTTTTGAGCTTGCTTTACCACCCAACTTATCGAGTGTGCATCCGGTATTTCATGTTTCTATGCTCCGAAAAATATATTGGCGATCTGTCTCATATTTTGGATTTTAGAATGGTTTAGTTGGATGATTATTTGACTTACGATGTGGAGCCAGTGGCTATCTTGGACCATCAGGTTCGAAAGTTAAGGTCAAAGGATATAACTTCAGTGAAAGTGCAGTGGAGAGGTCGGCCCATGGAGGAGGCTACCTAGGAGACCGAGCGGGAGATAAATATCAGATATCCTCAACTATTTGAGGTCTCAAGTATGTTTCTTGACTCGTTCAAGGACGAACGTTTGTTTAAAAGGGGGAGGATGTAACGACCCGACCGGTCGTTTCATGAGTTACTGCCCCATTTCCCCTATTTCCGCTTCTTATTGCCTTGTTCAGCTATATTATGTGTTATTGGGTTGGTTGGTTCGGGTTCGAAGAGGTTTTGGCGAGGTTTGAGACACTTAGTCTCTTTTGAGTAGGTTGAAGTTGGAAAAGTCAACCGGATGTTGACTTATGTGAAAAAGGACTCGGATGTGAATTCCGATGGTTCAGATAACTTCAGGAGGTGATTTGGGACTTATGAGCATGATCAGAATGCGTTTCGGAGGTCTAGTATAGATTTAGGCTTGAATTGGCGAAATTGGAATTTTGGCGGTTTTTGGTTGATAGGTGAGATTTTTATATAGGGGTCGGAATGGAATTTCGAAAGTTGGAGTAGGTCTGTTGTGTTATTTGTGACGTGTGTGCAAAATTTCAGGTCATTCGGACGAGGTTTGATAAACGTTTTTATCTAAAGCGGAATTTGGAAGTTTTTGGAATTCTTAGGTTTGAATCTCATGTGATTTTGGTGTTTTGATGTTGTTTTGAGAATTCTGAAGGTTGGAACAAGTTTGAATAAGTTTATGGGATATGTTGGCATGTTTGGTTGAGGTCCCGAAGGCGTCGGATGAGTTTCGGGTGGTTAAACGGATCAAAATGCATAGTTGAGAAGTTGCAGATTTTGTTTCAGATCTATTACATGTATTCTTTCATCGCGATCACGTAAAGAGACTCGCGATCGCGTAGAGGATTTGTGGAGGCCCATCCAAGTTATTATTCGCGTTCGCGTAGCTGGAGCTGCAATCGCGTTGGTGTTAGCTATTGTGTATCGCGATCATGTGGGTATATTAGCGATCGCGTAGGGTAAATTATGGGCCAACGGAGTTTGTGCTTCGCGATCGTGATTAAGTAAATTTAATAGCTGGGCATAATATTTAAAAAGGCCATTTTTGTGATTTTTGGCCTAAGTTCACCATTTTTGACTCGGTTTTGGAGCTTCTTGAGGGATATTGAAGAGGGAGTCAAAGAGAACTTCTTGGAGGTAAGAATTTTGGACTTAATACTCGATCCTATTGTGATTTCTACCTAATTAAACATGAAATATGGAGGATTTGAAGCCTAAAATTACGGAGTTAGGCTTGGAAACTTGAGACCTTAATCTAGGGATTTGAGGGGCCATTTGTGGTCGGATTTTGGTATTCTTGGTATGTATGAACTCGTGTGAGGATAAGGACTGTATTGATGTAAATTTTATCGAATTTCGAGATGTGGGCCCGGGGGTTGGGTTTGGTCAATTTTGGGGCTTTGTGTCGACCTGTTGAGACCCTTAGGTGCATTTTTACTATTTTTCCCCACTCTATTTGTTTGAAAGAATATTGGGTTGTATTTAGAGGCTCTTGACTTATGACACCGGATTGTTGGGCTATGTTGGTATATTTTGTACTATTTTCCGCACATTTCAGTGATTTATATATTTCTTATGAAAATTCGAGACTTAATCAGTTTTAGAAAAGTCGTTTTATAAAAACAAATCACTGTGGTTACTTGTTGGGTTGGGTTGCCTAGTATTGTGTAGCGCCATCCCGACCGGGGTATTTGGGGTCGTGACAAGTCTCCCCTTGAAAAACAGCTAGCTATATCCCGAATAGAGTTCCTGCAAAAATCTATCTTGAAAAACTCCCTTTGAACTATGGACAACCAGAAAACCTAGATTGAATCATTTTTACATTTTGGGATGTCCAGCTGAAGTTCATATTTATTCACCCAAAGAAAAAAATTAATCCTAAAACTACCAGTTGTTTCTTTATAGTCTATCTTGATCACTCTAAAGGGTTTAGGTTTTCTGTCATGGGCGTGGCACTAGAATCGTTGAGTCTATTGATGCAAAATTTCTTGAGCATGATGTTTGTGATTGTGATTGTTCATGTGGGATGGAAATTGTGTTGAAAGACAAGGAAGTCATTGTCCCTGTACCTGTTGTACATGAAAAGATGGTAACCAACCTATTCATATAGGGGAGAATCAAGGGAACAATGACGCAAATCCCATGGTCCCTAAGCAAAATGAACTCAATGAACCACTCCGAAGGTCACAAAGAGAAAGAAGATCTACCATCTCTGATGATTTATCGTATATGTGACTGAAAATCTTAGTGATACTGGAGAGTTGATTGATCCTTTATCATATGCTGAAGCTATTTTATCGCCATATGTTGATACATAGCGTGATGCAATGAAAAATTAAATGCGCTCCATGGAACACAATAGAGTGTGGGAGTTAGTTGAATTGCATGTAGGTTTTAGACCTAATGGTTGCAAATGGGTGTTTAAAACTAAAAGCGACTCTAAGGGATATATAGACCATTATAAAGCAAGGTTGGTTGCTAAGGGTTACACTCAGAAAAAAGGTATTGATTATAAAAATACATTTTCTCTTGTTTCATCTAAGGATGAATTTAGAGTTGTGATGGCTCTTGTGTCTCATTTTGATTTAGAGTTGCACTAGATGGATGTTAAAACCGCTTTCCTGAATGGGAGTCTTCTTGAAGAAGTTTACATGGTTCAACCTTAAGGGTTTAAAGAAGTTGGTGAAGAAAATCTAATATGCAAGCTTAACAAATTTATAGATGGGCTTAAACAAGCCTCCGGGCTGTGGTACTTGAAATTCCACGAAATTATTACGAAATTTGGAATTGTGGAAAATAATCTTGATGAATGTTCTTATCTCAAAATAGCTAATGGAAGTTTTATTATTATGGTTCTCTATGTTGATGACATTCTGCTGGCCACAAATGATTTGGGCTTGATAATGAGATCACACAATTTTTATATAGGTAATTTGATACGAAAGATCTTGGTGACGCCTCTTTTGTTCGTAGGATAAAAATTAAAAGGATAGGTCTCGTTGTGTTTTGGGTTTATCACAACGTGCCTATAATGAGAGTTTTCTTAAAAATATTAATATGCAAAATTGCAAATCTGGTGTTGCACCTGTGGTAAAAGGAAACAAACTTAGCAATCATTAATGTTGAAATGAAAACTATGAGAGATGTGCCATATGCAAGTGTTTTTGGCTATTTGATGTACATACAGGTTTGTACAAGGCCTGATATATCATTTGTTGTTAATATGTGGGGAAGATTTTCTTCTAATCCTCGGTGGGCATATTGGGTGGATGCAAACAAAGTGATGAGATATCTACAACGTTCCAAAGACTTCATGCTTGTGTACAAAAAACTTGATAATCTGGACCTATTTCACGACCCAAACCTCCCTCCGTGAGATGTCGTGACGACACCTAGTCTTTACGACTAGATAAGCCTAATATTTTCAGAAAAACCAAAATTTGAAAGCAAAACTTTAAAAACCAACAACAATAGATATTTAAATAACTGATAGAGATGCCGCTAGGCATATACAATAACCAACTCTCGAACTATACATGAAAATTTTCCAAAGACCCGGAACACCGTAAGTCACAAGCTTCTAAGAACTTCTAATTGTTCTATAGATCAGTGTCTAAAGAAGTAAGGAAAGAATCAATATAATAGGATATAGGGGGACTCCAAGGTCTGCGGACGCAGACAGATATACCTTGAAGTCTACGGGACAGTAGCAACTGGGCAACTAAAAGCGACACTAGTAGGAGGTACCTGAATCTGCACATAAAACATGTGCAGAAGAGTAGCATAAGTATACAACATTGGTATCCAGTAAGTGCCAAGCATAACCTCGATCGAGTAGTGATGAGGTCAAGTCAGGGCCCTACTGGTATATAAATAAAAATAAGGCAGAACAAAATATTAGACTTGAATTGGAGTAGCTGAAGTTGCTGCTTCTGGCATATCCGCACCTGCGGATTGGGGACCGCAGGTGCGATAGCAAGGCAGCAGATGCGGAAGGTTTGGAACTCAGGTAATGTCGTAGGTGCTCACTAATGACCACACCTGCGGGACCGCAGATGCGGGTATGGACCACAGATGTGGAATTCTCAGGGTTAAGTGAAAGCCTCTCCTGTGATGGTTTTTCCGCAGGTGCGGCATAGCAGAAGCAACTTGGAGACCACAGGTGCGGAAATCCCTGGGAAGAAACTATATAAGCATCACTTCGCGAATTTCAGTCATTTATTCACCATTTTTGGTCGAGTTGGAGCTTGGGGACCTCAATTTCAATGGAGAATTTAAGTGCTTTTAGTGAGGTAAGTTACTTGGACTTTGATCTTTTGTTTATGGTGATTATTTCATTTTTTAATCATGAAATTAGTGGGAAAATTAGAGAAGAAATTGGGAGATTAGGGATTGAAATTGGAGAGTTCAAATTGGGGATTTGAGGAGCCATTTGAGGTCCGATTTTGATGATCTTGGTATGTATAGACTCGTGGGAGGATAAGGATCCTAGTGATGTGATTTTTATCAAATTCCGAGACATAGGCCCGACGAATTTCGGGTTTTTTGAGTTAATTTGATAGTTTTCACATGGGCTTTGTTCCTTTGGCATGTATTGATATTATGATTCCGATTTTGGATAGATTTGGGATGATTTGAGGCCCAGTCCAGAAGCAAGGTCATTGCGGAGAATATTTTCGTCCGATTTGAAGTAAGTAACGATTGTAAATCTAGACCTGAGGGTATGAAACCTCGGAATTCCGTACTGTTTTGATAATGAGGTGACTCACATGCTAGGTGACGCGCGTGTAGGCGTGCACTGGTAAGGATTGTGACTTGGTCCATCCCGTGGAAATTGAAGAGTTGCAATTTTGATAAACTCTATATAAAATATATATCGGGCTGCACGCCGCAGCGATATAGTGCTTGGGCTGTAAGAGCCTATCCGGAGCCTTCACACCTCCAGTGAGCGCATTCGACTATATATATTTACGGATCGGGCTGCACGCCACAACGGTTATTATTATGAGATATCTATTGAGCGGGAGTGTTGATTGATGAGAACTGAGTCACGAGTGATTGAGAGGCTTGACCGAGGGGCTATATATATATGAGTGATGCTTTGCCCGAGGGGCTTGTCTATGAAAAAACTGTTTTCACTCTTCTTTTATACTGAGCCTCTATTGAAAAAAGTTGAACAAATGTTTTAAATAACCTTCATTGAAACTGGAGTTTTTACGAGATGTTCGAAAATTAAACTACGGATTTGACTTTGTTATTTCTATTGAGATTCGGTGTTAGATTATGTATAAGATTTAAATTCTCGTCACTGCACTCAGCCTTTATTTACTTTTGTTACTTACTGAGTTGGCATACTCACGTTACTCCATACACCTTGTGTGCAGATCTAGGTGCCATAGCACCGGAGTGAGAGCATTTAGCAGCTTCTGAGTATTTTTCCAGAGATAGCAAGGTAGTTGTACGGCGTTCACAGGTCTGCCTTGCTCCTTCCTATCCTTAGTATTACATATTTTAGTCTTATCTTATATTGAGTAGACAATATTGGACTGTATTTTAGTGGCTCATGACTAGTGATACTAGGATCAGGTAGTGTTTGATGTATTTGCGCATTTGTTTTCCCCTTATTTTGACATATTAAAAGGAAAGATTTGTGATCATATTTGATTAGAAAATGAATTTACAAAAGACCTTATGTTTTTAGTGTTGAATCAGCTGGCCTAGTACTGTGATAGGTACCATTACGATCGGGGTGGTTGGGGTCGTGACACCCTACTTGTGGGCTTTTAATGGATTGTTGGTGTTGTTAGTGTTGTAACTATTTACCCACGGCAATAACTATTTTCCTTTGCTAAGCTTATGACAATAATTCCTAAATATTTGTACTACCCTGAGATATCCGAAGACTCACTTTTCTTTGCCTTTATTACCATGTTCTTATGTTGCTAGTAAAGTCACAATACCGATATAAAAAATGTATAGGACTCGTCTACAAACCTCTAGGGATAATTGAACTGTGTCATGGTCAGGACAGGGCCTCGACCTACCCATCAAACTTGTATATATAAAATGAACTCCAAGGTATAGACCTGGTAACTCCGAGAAAATGGAGCTTACGAACCAAGCTAATGTTTAACTTTGTCTACAATGAAGGTCTATCTAGTTGTCTATCAGAACCCGCAAGCATGAAAGGCAACGTCCCCAGCAAAAGGTAGTAGATAGTTGTAAGTTGAAATATACCAACAAGTCCCATAACATAACACGGACCTAATTGAGGCCTTAAATAACGCATAACAATATCTAAACAACGAATCACGCCTCAAATCAAATATAAATGAACTTTGAACTTCAACTTCCAAAACTCACACTAAAACATATCAAATCAACTCGGAATGAACTCAACTTTCAACTTTCGCCAATTAGCGCTGATACCTTCTAGAAATATCCAAATGCAAATCCGGGCATATGCCGGAGTCCAAAATCACCATCCGGACCTAACGGAACCATGTTCTTATGTGGCAAGAATGCAGATGCTACGCATCAAAATGCACTCTCAAGGACAACCATATTTAGCCGTTGGTTGAAAGACTAGAACTAGCATCATTTGGTGTTGCGAACTTGTCAACAGGAAAGATGATGAGAAGGCCATAAACAAGGCTTTGACAATCTCATCCTTAGAATTGAATGAATTGTTCCTAAATCGTCATATATATCTTTTATTTCTTGCTTGACGTTAAGTTATTTTTGTCGTCGTGCATTATTCTTCTCTATTTTTATTTTTGGTATTGATTTAAAACACTTAAGGTTTTGCTCACCTCACTACTTCAAAAATGGCTTCATATTTGAATTGTCAGACATGTACGTGTGTCAAATGCTTCTAGTTTTTCTTATGATTCATTGGTTTAAGCCTATAAAGTGGAAGAACTAGAAGTGCGGCTTATGTTAGATCCCCTTATTATACTGTAAAAGAAAGTGCACTTTGGTTTTCACTACTTAGTTTCTTTCTACTTTGGTTTTCGTTTACTTTGTCTAGATCAAATTAAGTTTCGTCATAGAAGATTAATAATGGATTTTGCATATACTACCATTCAGCACAAGAAAGTTGGAAAAAGACATTAATTAGCACACCAATAATTTAATTTCTATCAGAAGTAAACAACCAACACCTCAATATTGGCTAGTGAAGGTGGCGTGACAGATTTGCCAGGTATACTATACAGTCAAAATTGCACAATTACAGTTGGGCTGCTATCCAAGAATTTTGAAGAGATGTCCAGGTGGTCAACATTGGCAAAGAAATAGGCGATACCACTTGCAACAAAAGCAAAAGGCAATATATATAATATTTGTAAAATATCACTATAAAGGAACATGTTGCCTACATATTAAAAAATCATAAATTTCATATACCTTTACTACTCTTGAAATTTTCAAATAATGTATCATCTTCTTTCTCCCATAGAAGCCATTGTAGGACTTGTAACCTTTGCATTTCTACTCTACTTCCTATGGACCAAAAAACAATCAAAAATCTTAAACCCACTGCCTCCAAAAATCCCAGGTGGATGGCCAGTAATCGGCCATCTCTTTTATTTCAAGAACAATGGCGATGATGACCGCCATTTTTCTCAAAAACTCGGAGACTTAGCTGACAAATATGGTCCCGTCTTCACATTCCGGTTAGGGTTTCGTCGTTTCTTGGCGGTGAGTAGTTATTAGCATCCTACATTTTAAGCTTGAATATACAAAAGCAAGTCCATCAACAGCATATAAGGTAGTTCACCAGAGATCGTTATTGTTAGATTTAGCATTGGTTGCCACAAAGATAAATACAACAACATACCCGGTGTAATCCTACAAGATGAACAAAGGGAAATGTTTGTATGGAGACCAATAAGATGAACAACAAAAGATGGAATGAATTTTGAGAGGCTGCTGTTACATAACTTTAACATTATCACTCAACGATATTGGAGACTATCAGGAACAGGTCATTTGATGCTTCATGCTGAGGTGCACTACTGGAATTCCTGTAAAGAGCGACAAAATTTAGCGACCAAAGTTGGTTAGCCAAGAAAACCGACCAAAGTTGGTCGCTAAACTGGTGAAAATAATAAAATAATAATTTTAAATACATTAGCGACCAACGTTGGTCGCTACTTGGTCAAAAATTTCGTCAAACTGTTGACCGGACTGGTGACAAGTAATTCTGATGTGTTTGATTATTTGAGAAATTTTTATTTTAATATTTAAAATAATTTAAGTAGACTTTGTGCTTTTACAAAGTAGGAACGCGTTATTGAGGAAATAAAGAAGTGAGATCTGAGTTGACAGTAGTTTTACTTTTATGTAGACGACTCCGGGGTGGAGTTTTGATAGTTCCAATAGCTCTGTATGATGATTTTGGATCTAGAGAGCTCGGTTTGTAGCAATTGTTCGAGCGTTTTTCAATAAAATCATTGGGGGTAAGAAATTCTAACTCGGTTTTGACTATGTTACACGAATCTATTGTTGTTTTCATCATTTAATTAGTATTTTAGTTGGAAATTTGGGAAATATTTTGTGAAACTTTTTAGGCTAAATTTTGGAGATTTAAAAGGCTATTTGAGGTCGGATTTGATAAAAAGTTCTATTTATACTAAGTTAAAAATATCTGACAAAATTTCTCTGCGGAGGTTGTGCGACCGCACAATTATGTGTGTGGTACGCACAATTATGTGTGCAGTCTGCACAATGAGACTTGGCTTGACATGTTCCAGTTCTACAGCCGCACAATTCTGGATTCCGGCTGCACTCCTTCAACTTCTGCGGACCGCACATTTATAAATGTGGCTGCACTCTTGCTTCTACGACCATATAATTATAGTGTGGTCTGGACTCCTTGATCTTGGGCTTTAGCTATGTGAGACTTATGCGGACCGCATAAAAAGAGTGCGTCCACACAAAAATGGTGCGGTCCGCATTTCTTCTTGAACTTAAAATCCCATCTCTCTGATCTTTGCCTTCTGCGGCCGCACCAGAATTGTATGGTCCGCAATTTGCATATCATTTATTGTATGAGGTCTTCTTCATGATCTGCGGCAGCACTCAATATTGTGCAGTCTGCATAGTGCCCCTTTTGCCTTGTCTTTGTCCTTATCCAAAATTACTCCTTCTTGAGTTGATTTTTATCTCTTTATATCGTATTTTAACACTCGTGCAAGCAAGCACATTTCATTAGCTTTCGAAAACACCTTTAAGCAATTTTGAGGTAAAACGAAAGTAAATGGGTGCAAATAAGTTTATTCTGTTGATTTCTGTTAAGTTTATGTCCGTATCTCAGCACTCTAGGATCACTACCAGCGTGGTTAGAAGCAGCAGTTCCCAAAAGGCTCTGATAAAAGCATGTGATCTCATTTTCTATAGCACTTTCGAAGATAGCATGTCCCCTGCTATATCGATCAGATTTCTAATTTGATTTTGATTCTGCCTGTACTTCATACTTGCATAGAAAAATATAGTTTTTGAATCACCAACATTTAACCAATTAATCCTTGACTTCTGTTTTGCTATGCCCTCTTCTATAAGTATCCACTTTTCTAGTTGCAGCTTCAGTCCCCTTTCCTACTCGAATTACCCAGGAATATGATTGGTATTTCTCATTTGTACCTGTATATCTTCCTATTTTTCTCTGATAGTGATGATTCTAACTTCAACCCCATTGAACTCCTTTCTGTTAAGTTTTTTCAGGACCTGCTTCACATTCTTCAGTTTTGCCCTATAATGACCCGATCGGTCGTATTGAGTATTTTCACTTCGGTCGCTAGTTCTCGGGCATGACTAGCCCCGTATGATGTATTATGACTTATGTGAATCATCGGTTTTTGTTTCCAGGTTATCCGGAATTTGATTTGGGAGAAAGATTCTCAGCTTGAAGCTTTAAATTTGAAAGTTTTGACCTTTTAGTATTCAATCTCGGATTTAAATTTTTATGAGTTGGTTAGCTCTATTGGGTGATTTGAACCTGTAAGAACGTTCGAAATGTGATTTGGAAGTCCGTGGTAGGATTAGTCTTGAATTGGCCAAATTGAAAATTTGATGATCCCTGGACGATAGTGGAAAATTGATATTTGAGTTGGAATGGAATTTAGAGAGTTGGAGTAGGTTCGTAGTGTCATTTGTGATGTGTGTGCAAAATTTGAGGTCATTCGGATGAGGTTTGATAGGTTTCGGCATCGGTTGTGTATGTTTGAGGTTTCAAGTCCATTAAGCTTGAATTGGTAAGCGATTCATGTTTTTGTTATTGTTTGAGGTGATTCGAGAGCATGATTGAGTTGGTATGATATTTTATGACTTGATGGCGCATTTGGTTGAGGTTCTGAAGGCCACGGATGTGTTTCAAGTGAGTTTTGAGTGAGTCCGGGCATTACCGGAACTCAGGCATGGTTCTGATGCTTAATTTTCGCTGAGGGTGGAATAATTTCGCTGAGGACGGAATTTGGATCGCAGTGGCGCTCAGGGAAGATGTGCAGATTCGCTGGTTCGACTTCGTAAGCCTATATCTTTTGATCTACAAGTAAGTTTGAGATGATTCAAAAACGAAAGTTGTAGTCCTTAGTGTTTAGTTTTCATAAAGGTAAGGAAATTATCATTTGGACATCTATAAAGAAAGTTATGTCCAAAATACTAAGGCCTGTCTGTGCAGCCCCCAGACGAGCAGACCGCTACTTTTTCGCGACCGCGGAGGGGTAAGCGTTGGGGCGGTGATTTTTGTTTGTTAGCGGAAATGGGAATCTGAGAGGTGCACTATAAATACGAGATTTAGGGTTTTATTTCATATTGTGACCTAGAGAGCTCGGATGTTGGCAATCTTTCGAAGTTTTTTCAAGAAATTCATCGGGGTAAGTGATTATAACTCAGATTTGGTTAATATATCATTGATTTCATCATTTGATTAGTACTTTGTGGTGAAAAATTGTGAAAATTTCATAAAATGAATTTTTGAGATTTGATTGTCGATTTGGAGTCGGATTTGAGTGAAACTAGTATGGTTAGTCTAGTAATTGAATGGTTTGTGGGATTATGTGACTTTGATCGGATTTTGAGACGTGGGCCCGGGGCCCGGCTTTTAAGTTAAGACTTTCACTTTTGGCCTTAAGCTTAGTATTTTCTTATGGGATTGCTCCCTTTTGCTCGTGTTGATTATATCGAATTACTTATGGCTAGATTCGAGGTATTTGGAGGCAAATGCATTGCGGAGTAGAGGATTGACTAGGTTGATGTAAGTAATGATTGTAAATGTTGTCCTAAGGGTATGAAACCCCAGATGTCACATTGTTGTACCATTTTGAGGTGACGCACACGCTAAATGACGAGCGTGAGGGGCGTGCACCGTTGGGGATTGTGACTTGGTCCGTCTCGTAGCAACCATTGAGTTGCACATTTGACTGAAACTACTTGATACTACCATATATTTACAAATTATTACTATGTTTTGGGCTGAATGTCATATTTGGGCCTCGTGCCAATTGTTTGGACCCTTAGGGGCTTTCTTTACTAAAATTTCTCACTATTTTGATTTAATAATTGTACTCAGTCATGTAATATTTTACTGATTTCATAACTCAGTCTTTATTACCCCATTTTTATGCATAAATTAATATTTTGGGCTGAGCACCCTATTTTACTGATATCCCGAGTGGCTTGAGAGGTTTCTGATTGAGTGAGACCGAGGGATTATTTTGTGAGGATATTATGGGATCGGGCTGCACGCCGCAGCAGGTTGTTAATGATTCATGATATTGTGAGGCTGATGGCTTGATTGATTTATGCCATGAGGTGGCTTATTGTTGTTATGAGGCCGAGGGCCTGATTGATTTATGCCATGAGGTGGCTTGTTATAGAGCTTGGGTTATAGGAGCCCCTCCAAAGTTTGTACACCCCTAGTGAGCGCGGGTACCCTAAGCGAGTGATATGATGTTTTTCGCGAGGGACTGTTCTTGATTTATGTTATGTCCGAGGGGCTATTCTTGATTCATATTGTGCCTGAGGGGCTAATTATAAGTGGTTGTAAGGTTGCCCTAGGGGCTGATTATGAGTGATGTTACGCCCGAGGGGCGGTTTATGATACTTGTTTTTCCAGAGGGGCTACTCATGATTTTTATCACTATTACTCTAAATTTCATTGAACCTCTGTTGAAAACTGTTGAAAATTATCTTCAAATGATTTTTACTTAAATTGGAATTTAAGAGAGATGATTTGACTCATATCCTAATTTAAAGGCATGTTGTACTTATTGAGTTTTCATGATGTGGATTTTATGTGTTTCCTACTGCTCAGTCTTTATTTATTTTTATTACTTACTGAGTTGGCGTACTCACATTACTCCCTGCACTTTGTGGCAGATCTAGGTATTTCTGAACCCGGTAGCGCGTGTTGATTACTCAATGGCAGGTCCATCAGAGTTAGCCAGGTAGCTGCCTGGCGATCGCAACCATGTTTTCCTCCCTCCTTATCCTCCCTTAGTTGTAATCGGTTATTTCCAGGCTATGTTAGTCTCGTTGTTGTTAGACGGTTGTAGTAGATGCTCATGGCTAGTGACACCCCGATGTTAGGCTTGTGTTGTTTTCTGCACTTGTTATTTGGACGCATGTTATGGGATTTTATCTAATTAATAGTTTAAAACGTTCTTTATTATGAAATATTGGTTATACTTGGGATTGTGTCAGCTGGCCTAGTTCCACAATTGGCGCCATCACGACCGGGTCGATTTTGGGGTCGTGACATGCCCAAACTTGCTGGATTAGGTGCCATTGTATAGGTCTCGACCATGCTTCCTCCACCAATTGTAGGAAAGTAGGATGTAAAGCTAAAAAGTTAAGAAAACGGAACGACATGCTACCTTTCACTAGAGCATTGTCAAAACTAATAGCAATTTGAGAATGATCTGAGAACCCTGGGTCCATGATAGTGGCTTCAAGATATGAGAGTTGTTGCATCCATTCCACATTGGATATAGCTCTATCAATTTTACTAAATACATCCATGTGTACTTCCTGCCCATAGACTTCATTTCAATCATGCTAGTCTCCATAGACCTTGTGCGTTACTAGCCAGTATTTTTTAATTCAATCCACATATTACTTCTATCATGG
>NW_027438665.1:0-52000 GCF_000715075.1 Nicotiana tabacum | reverse complement strand
TCGAGTGATGAGTCTAGTTCTGAGGATGATAGCAGCAGCTCTGATGAGGAGGAGGATGTTGTTAAGAAGGCGCCTGCTACTGCCTCAAAAAAGGAAGAATCTAGTGACGAGTCCAGTGATGATGATGATGATGTAAGGGCATATGGAGTTGATGAAATTGGTGCTATATTGATATTTTAATAATGTTACTCCTTGATGCTGTAGTTGATTTTCTTTTTGACAGGAGCCTCCGTCTAAGGTAGTTTCTCAACCAACAAAAGCTCCTCAAGCCGTGAAAAAGAATAGTGACAGCTCCGAAGAAACCGACTCTGATGAAGATGATTCTAATTCGGACAAGGTTTGACCACTTGATATTTGATTTGTGTTATTTTTGTCCTCTTGCTATCGCATGAAATCCTTTATTTACTTAAGTGAGTATTTTACTTGCCTTTTGAGTATCTTCTCATATTTTGCTTGCATTTGCATGTTGTCTGATAATTTTCTTACTTTAGGGAAAGGCTGCTGCTGTATGTAAAAAGAAGGTAGGCTGGCAAAATCTTCATCTTCTACTTTTATTTTTTATTTACTTTGATAAGTCTTCATCATCTTTTTAATTGTATTTCATAATGTTCTACTTGGCAATATAATGAACATTTCCCTTTCGTTCGTGCAATTCAGAAATAAACATCTACGGTAATCAATGTTTTCTTAAAAAAGCTTATTTTTTTGTATAGGTGAAATGACATTACATCCCTTTACTTCTGATATATCATCTTCGACGATGAATCATTCTAACCAACACAAAAATCTATCTCCATTTCTTTGACTTGATGTTAGTAATTTGTTAGCCTCGGTTTACATTCTGTAGTTCATTGCTTTCCCCATCCTTTGCAGGTTCCTTCATCTGCAGGCGGTGATGATGAGAGTAGGGATGATACTTCTGAAGAAAGTGATGAAGAAGAGCCTCAAAAGAAAAAGATCAAGGTCTGGATATGTTTCATTCGTGATATTTTAACTTGTATTTCATTTTAGTTCATTGTCTAACAATTGTGTTTCACAGCCCTCTAGCACTCCAACTGTCTCAAATACTCGAAAGGAGAGTAGTTCTGAGGAAGATGTTCCTGCAGCCAAGATACCTCCTGCTAATGGCTCAGCTGCAGCTTCGAAGAAAGACGAGTCAAGTGATGAGTCTAGTTCTGAGGATGATAGCAGCGCAGAGGAGGAGGAGGATGCCATTAATAAGGCACATGCTGCTGCACCTAAAAATGGTACTGCCGCTACCTCTAAAAAGGAAGAACCCAGCGACGAGTCTAGTTCAGATGATGATGTAAGGGCATATGCTAAGTGATAAATGCAAATATTCCAACTTGTATTTCGTTTTAGTTCATCATTTCACAATTATGTTTCACAGCCCTCTAGCACTCCAGCTGTCTCAAAGAAGGAGAGTAGTTCTGAGGAATCTTCTGATGAAGACGAGTCCTCTGAAGAAGAAGAGGATGAAAAACCATCGAGAACTCCCAAGAAGGTAATATTTTCGTATCTTTTGGGTTGATCAGAATATTCCTTTTTGGCATAACTAGATGATCTGCATCTCTTCCAGCGGGTTTCATAATTAGTTACAACTTCGTTCTTACAATTGGTTGAGCTGCACTATTTATTATGTCTCGTTGCTTTATAAAATTATATTTGCGTTTTGTTTTTTTACTTAAAACTATGTTGTTCATAATGCAGTAAAAGACCCCTATTACTCCTAAAGCTCAAACTCCGGGATCAAAAATAATTTTTGTTGGAAATCTACCCAACTCGGTTGAGGATGGTTCTTTTGAGGGCTCATGTTGAATTTGTCACTGCACAGAAGGTAAGTTATTTTCTCCGTAACAAAGTTGTTAGTCTGATGCATGCTGCCAGATGAAGAAAAAAAAGAATCTTAAAGATGCTAAATCACCACCTGCATTTTCTTGAACCGATAAACAGCTAAGCTCTATCAACTAGTTTGGGTTATTTGTCCGTAAAAATATGGTGTATACGGTCGAAATAGATTTCGGCCTTCCTATGTTCGATTGAGTTCGAATGGTAAGCAACCGGAGTGAGATTTTGGGATGAGTTTCGAAGATGGTACAAACGAGCCTCGAGTTCCAAAGACTGATCGAGGAGTCGGCTCCATGACCAAATCGATCCGCAAGGCAACGTGAGGGTGGTCGGAAATGCGCTACACCCACCCCGAAGGTCGAACTTAAGCCAAAGTCGAGGGCTCGACTCAATAACGAGTTCGAGCCAGTATCGAGCTCGCAGACAAGAGCCGTTACAACCGCACTAAGGGAGAGAATCTTGGCGGGAATCGAGGAAGAGACAATTCATCATGGGTTCTCCATTATATATTTTTTTTATTGTAAATAAAGTAGGATCCCTCTACTATAAAAGGGGGAATCCTTGTAAGCATAAGGCAATCTTACACTCTACAACAAAAGATCATTTCTCATATTGAAAGATACCCTTTTATGCTCGTTTTATTTATCTTATTCATTCTTCTTGCTCACTATTCTCATTCTCATAGTCAAGAACATAAATATTACTATTTCTCTATACAGTTTGTATCAAATTATATCACATATCTTTAGAACCATACTCAAATTTAACTTTATCCGATTTTTCGGGTAAACAGTTTGGCGCCCACCGTGGGGCTAAGGATAACAGTGATTGTTTGATATAAATCAGCAATACACACCAGTTTACAACTTTAAATCAACAATGGCTTTACCTATCGACCACGAAGCAGGCCTTTAAGATGAAACCAACAACTTGGTACCCGGGGCCAGAAGGCCACTTGATGATGGCACTGAAGCTCGAATCGAAGTACCTGAAATTCGAGCCGAAGTACCACTAGATGTCAATTCGCAAGTGGCTCTTGAGGCAAACCAACGTTCCGAACCGGAAAAAAGCATTCAGGGCGGTACTCAATCTGTAGCTCGAGACACCCATAACATGGAGGAAATCGGAGTCAGCTTACGTATGATCTTCGATATGTTACAAGCCCAACAAGTAGCGATAGCTCAATTGCAGAGCCAAACTCATATACAAAGCAGGCCAGATCCCAATCCGCTTCGAGAAATCACCCCCAGAACGGAGCCCGCCATAGTGAAGTCAAACGAGCAAGAATCGGGGACCACTCCCGAAATTACTAAATTGCTCGAGGAACTCACAAAACGAGTCAAAGCCAACGACAAGAGAGTGGAAACATACAATGCCAGGGTCGATCAGATCTCGGGAGCTCCACCAATGATAAAAGGGCTGGATTCGAAAAAATCCATACAAAAGCCTTTTCCCTCGAGTGCGGCCCCAAAACCAATCCCCAAAAAATTCCGTATGCCCGAAATTCCCAAATATAATGGTACGACCGATCCCAATGAATACGTCACCTCTTACACATGTACCATCACGGGTAACGATTTAGAGGACGATGAGATCGAATCTGTATTGTTGATAAAGTTCGGGGAGACCCTCTCGAAGGGAGCGATGATTTGGTATCACAATCTACTGCCGAATTCCATCGATTCTTTTGACATGTTAGCAGATTCGTTCGTAAAGGAACATGCTGGTGCCATAAAGGTTGCAACAAGGAAATCAGACCTCTTCAAAGTAAAGCAAAGGGGTAATGAAATGCTGAGGGAATTCGTATCCTGATTTCAAATGGAACGCATGGAATCGCCATCGGTCACAGACGATTGGGCCATCCAAGCTTTCACCCAAGGGTTGAACGAGCAAAGTTCAATAGCATCACGTCGGCTGAAGCAAAATTTGATCGAGTGTCCAGCAATAACTTGGGCGGATATGCACAACTGATATCAATCGAAATTTAGGGTCGAAGATGACCAGTTGGGAGCTCCGTCTGGATCCATGCATCAGAACAGGACAGCTATTAAAAACCAAAGGGAGATCGACAGAGAATAAAGGTCGAACAGAGACCGATATCAACCGTACGTCGCAGATCATATGAACAACGGTTCAACACGCAATACCGCTCGGAACAATCGAAGGAGTGATCGGGGGCAAAATTCTCGGGGGCTTATGAGCAAGAGTGGCTTTGATAAATATGCCGATCCTATGGAGGCACCTCGGCTATCGGAGTACAATTTCAGCGTCGATGCATCGGGCATTGTATCGGCGATCGGAAGAATCAAAGATACTAGGTGGCCCAGACCCATGCAAACCGACCCTTCCCAAAGGAACCCGAATTCGATGTGCAAGTATCATGGTACGCATGGCCACAGGACTGAGGAATGCAGACAATTGAGAGAAGAGGTAGCCCGCCTATTCAATGAGGGCCACCTTCGAGAGTTGCTTAGTGACCGAGCTAAGAATCACTTCAGAGAAAGGGACGCCGGCAAAAGAGATAAACAGGAGGAACCCCTGCATATCATTCACATGATCATCGGTGGGATCGATATTCCACAGGAACCCGTTCTCAAATACGGCAAGATACCAGCCACAGGGGAAAAACGAACCCGAGGTTATGCACCCGAGGGCACTTTATCATTCAGAATCGAAGAAGTCGAAGGCATCTCTCACCCTCACAACGACGCTCTGGTAATTTCGATCCTATTAAATAAAATTCAAATTAAGCGCATCTTAGTGGATCCAGGTAGCTCTGCAAATATCATCTGATCTTGGGTAGTGGAGGAGCTCGATTTACAGAATCAAGTCGTGCCCGCAGCTCGGGTCTTAAACGGCTTCAATATGGCCAGTGAAACAACTAAAGGGGAAATTATCCTGCCCATAAATGTGGCTGGAACCGTCCAAAACACCAAGTTCCACGTAATCGAAGGCGATATGAGGTACAATGCCCTACTTGGAAGACCATGGATCCACAATATGAGGGCAGTAACTTCGACTCTATACCAAGTAATGAAATTTCATACGTCGGACGGCATGAAGTCAATGTACGGGGAGCAACATGCTGCGAAGGAGATGTTTGCGGTTGATGAGATAACATCAATACCAACGTCGTCAGCCTCGGAAAGGTCGAGCATAAAAACTAGGCGAGGAACCAAATAGCAATCACAGCAACCGGTCTCGACCGAATCGGTGAAACAGGAAATAGATGAAAACGAGAAAGAATTTCCGACACCTCGAGCTCTCATCGTCCCCGACGCCACCAAGTCGACGATCGAAGAACTGGAGCAGGTTATATTAATCGAACATCTGCCCGAGAAAAAGGTATACCTGGGTACGAGGTTGACCCCCGAACTCAGAGAAAAACTCATTCAATTTCTTATTAATAACATATATTGTTTTGCTTGGTCCCATTTAGACATGGCGGGGATCCCACCATCGATAACAACGCACCAGCTGAGCTTGGACCCTAGATTCAAACCGGTGAAGCAAAAATGAAGACCCCAATCCGAGGTGAAACACGCATTTGTAAGAAATGAGGTAACTAAACTTCTCAAAATAGGGTCAATTCGAGAAGTGAAATATCCCAAATGGTTGGCCAATGTGGTTGTAGTCCCTAAGAAAGGGAACAAACTTAGAATGTGTATAGATTATAAAGATCTAAACAAAGCATGCCCCAAAGATTCCTTTCCACTGCCTAGCATCGATCGCTTGATCGACGCCACGACCGGCTATGAGATCCTCACTTTTCTCGACGCCTACTTCGGGTATAATCAAATTAGCATGGACCCGGAGGACTAAGAAAAAACTTCGTTTGTCACTAAGTATGGAACCTATTGTTATAATATAATGTCGTTCGGGCTAAAAAATGCAGGGGCTACGTACCAACGCCTAGTGAATAAAATGTTCGAAGAACAAATAGGTAAATCAATGGAAGTTTACATTGATGACATGCTAGTTAAGTCCCTGCACGCAGAGGACCATTTGGCTCATTTGCAAGAAACGTTCAAAATTCTAAGGAAATGCAACATGAAGCTCAACCCCGAAAGATGTGCTTTCGGGGTCGGATCGGGAAAGTTTCTCGGCTTCATGGTGTCGGATAAGGGGATCGATATCAACCCCGACAAAATCAAAGCCACCGAAGACATCACCGTCGTGGATAGTGTGAAAGCAGTGCAAAGGCTGACCTAACGGATAGCTGCCTTAGGCCGATTCATTTCAAGGTCGTCAGATCGAAGCTACAGATTCTTCTCTCTACTCAGAAAGAAGAACGATTCCGCCTGGACCCCGGAATGCCAATAGGCACTAGAACAACTGAAGCGGTACCTATCGAGCCCACCATTACTTCACATTCCGAAGGCAGATGAGAAGCTTTACCTATACTTGGCAGTATCAGAAATCGTTGTGAGTGGTGTCCTAGTTTGAGAAGAGCAAGGTATGCAGTTTCCTGTTTATTATGTAAGTCGGACCTTAGGAGAGGCAGAGATTAGATACCCATACTTAGAGAAACTGGCGCTTGCATTGATAAACGCCTCTAGAAAGTTAAGACCATACTTTCAATGTCACCCCGTATGCGTTTTAACCACTTACCCACTTCAAAACATTTTGCACAAGCCCGAGCTATCGGGCCGACTGGCCAAATGGGCCGTCGAGCTCGGTGGGTACGATATTGAATATCAGCCTCGGACGGCCATCAAGTCCCAAATTCTAGCCGACTTCGTGGCCGACTTCACAACAACCCTTGTACCCGAAGTTGAAAAGGAACTCTTGTTAAAATTAGGTACATCGACGGGGGTTTGGACCCTCTACAAGGATGGTGCTTCAAATGTGAAGGGTTCCGGGCTTGGCATCGTACTAAAACCTCCCACATGTGGCATTATTAGGCAATCCATCAAAACTACTAGATTAACTAACAATGAGGCCGAGTACGAGGCCATGATTGCAGGTCTCGAGCTAGTTAAAAGCTTGGGAGCAGAAGTCATCGAAGCCAAATGTGACTCTTTGTTAGTAGTAAACCAAGTGAACAAAACTTTCGAGGTTCGAGAAGAAAGGATGCAGAGGTATTAGGACAAACTACAGATAACTCTACACCGTTTCAAAGAATGGACCCTACAACATGTACCTCGAGAACAAAATAGTGAGGTCGACGCACTCGCAAATTTGGGGTCATCGGTCGAAGAGGATAAGATCGACTCGGGACTGTCGTTCGACTCTCGAAATCTATAATCGAGGATAGGAACGCCGAAATAAATTCCACAAGCTTAACCTGGAATTAGAGGAACAAGTACATTGAATACTTAAAAAATGGAAAACTCCCATCAGACTCTAAAGAATCTAGAGTTCTACGAACCAAAGCTGCTCGATTCACGTTGGTTGAAGATGGAACGTTGTACAGAAGGACGTTCGACGGACCACTGGCAGTGTGCTTAGGGCCAGGGGACACCGATTATGTTTTACGGGAGGTCCATGAAGGCACTTGTGGAAACCACTCCGGCGCCGAATCACTAATTCGCAAAATCATCAGAGCAGGATACTACTGGGATAGCATGGAAAAGGGCACTAAGGAGTTCATTCGAAGATGCGATAAATGTAGTTTGCACAATGATCCATCAACCAGGAGAGCAGCTTCATTCAGTTATCTCTCCATGGCCATTTATGAAATGGGGAATGGATATCGTCGGCCCTCTACCATCGGCCCCAGGTAAAGCTAAATTCATTTTGTTTATGACTGACTATTTCACTAAATGGGTTGAAGCACAGGCGTTCGAAAAGGTAAGAGAGAAAGAGGTTATAGATTTCATCTGGGATCACATCGTGTGTAGATTTGGTATACCAGCAGAAATAGCATGTGACAATGGTAAGCAATTTATCGGCGGTAAAGTGACAAAAAATTTCTCAAAGACCATAAAATAAAAAGGATACTATCAACACCATATCATCCTAGTGGGAATGGATAGGCCGAATTAACGAACAAAACTATCATCCAAAACATGATTGAACGAAGCTAAAGGAAAGTGGAGAGAAATTTTGCCCGAAGTCCTTTAGGCATATCGGACAACATCTAAATCCAGTACAAGAGCAACTCCATTTTCCCTAGTATATGGCTCCGAAGCCTTAATTCCGGTCGAAGTCGGGGAGCCAAGTGCAAGGTTTCTACATGCATCGAACTACGAGGCAATGAATACTAGCCTCGAATTATTAGACGAAAAACGAGAAGCGACACTGGTTTGAATGGCTGCACAAAAACAACGAATCGAGAGGTACTACAACAGAAGAACCAATCTCTGCAATTTCAAGACCGGGGACTTGGTCCTAAGGAAGGTCACTGTCAACACTCGAGATCCTAATGAAGGGAAGCTCGGCCCAAATTGGGAAGGACCCTATCGAGTCCTCGATATAGTCGGGAAAGGGTCTTATAAACTTGGGGAAATGGATGGAAAACCACTACCAAACAATTGGAACATATCGCTTCTCAAACGATATTACTATTAAGGTATGATTTTCTCCTCTCTATCATCTATATACGTTCATTGGGCGCTAACTCATTACAGGAATTTGACTAAAAACATCAAGACCTCCGGTTTCAAAGCACGCGTTGTACTCTTTTTCCCCTTAGTTCGGTTTTTATCCCAAATGGTTTTTTTCCGGCAAGGTTTTTAACAAGGAAACAATTATGTGCTACCCGAGGACAAAACCAGCAGTATTCGAGGCTCCTTCGTAATCAACCTCGAATACTGGGGGGGCTACCAATCGAGTAAATCAAGTTCGGCACAAGAAAGTTGTTTTCATATCTAATTCTTGTCGAACAGGGTCTTGATAGAGATAAGTGTAAGGGCCAAATGGTCAAAACGAACCATGCCCACGTAGTTTTGCTCGAACCCTGGCATAAGATACAAACACATGTATAATGACATAAAGGAGAGCTTCTAATTTCAGATATCTCACACTTTGAAAAGATTTTCCTGCTTCATGATTCAAACAGGATATTTCGAGTTCGAAACAATCACTCACTCAATTATTAAAGCCTAAGGGCTATCTTGCTTCAAGTTCGAGCAATCACTCACTCGATCATAAAAAGCCTATGGGCTAAGATATTTTGAGTTCGAGTTCGAAACAATCACTTACTCAATTATTTAAGCCTAAGGGCTATCCTACCTCGAGTTCGAGCAATCACTCACTCGATCATAAAAAGCCTACGGGCTAAGATATTTTGAGTTCGTGTTTGAAAAAATCACTCACTCAATTATTAAAGCCTAAGGGCTATCTTACTTCTAGTTCGAGCAATCACTCACTCGATCATAAAAGGTCTACGGACTAAGATATTTTGAGTTCGAGTTCGAAACAATCTCTCACTCGGCTATAAAAGCTAAGAAGACCTAATTCGATGGAATCGCATATAAAAGCATTCGCAAGGCATGAACGAAAGCTTCACAAGGCAAGAAAGACGAAACAAGTCAGTAAAAGAAAAAGATATATGTATAAATATACAAAGATTATTTACATGAATAAAAGCGACATAAAAGCTAAGGGCTAAGTTGTTGGGTTGTCATCAAGAGCGGTCTCTTCTCCACCGGGCTCCCCTTCGTCATCGGACCCACCCTTGCTATCGTCATCATCATCGCCATCGGAAACTAAGGCTTCAGCATCAGCTTCGAGTTCTTTGGACTTTTTTATCTCTTCGGCAAGATCGAAACCTCGAGCGTGTATCTCCTCAAGGGTCTCCCTCCGAGATCGACACTTAGCAAGTTCGGCAACCCAATGTGCTCAAGTGTCGGCAGCATCCGCTGCCTTTCTTGCCTCCGTTTGAGCAGCCTCGGCATCGGCCCGATAAACAGCAATAGACTTGTCTGCCATGACTTTCGATGATTCGACCTCCGCCTTGGCCTCAGCAAGCCTTGCTTCAAGCTCCCCGATCCTCTTAGCCTGAGCCGAGCCTTTTTGCTTAACGTTTCAAAGCTGAACATCGGCCGATAATAATTTGGCCAAGATAGTTTCCTTTTCTGCAGCCAGACGGTCGATAGTCTCCTTCCACCGATCATATTCGGCTTTGATTTGATCAACTTCTTCCCGAAGCAATCCAATCTTTTCCACTTTTTGCTGCAGCTGAGATAACGAAGGGTCAGCTTCCACAGTTTGATCAAACCCATACTCTAACAGAACAAGGCTCACCTGCTTATCTAGTTCGGCCTCTTCCTCTCGAGCCTTAGCCAAATCTTCTTGGAGGTCCTTTATAACCTCATCCTTTTGGCCGCAGAGAAGCCTCAAAGCATCTCTCTCCCCCGAGACTTTCTGAAGCTCGATCTCACACTGGCTGAGGTCAGCTCGAAACTTGCTAATGGCCTACACAGAAGGAAAAAAAAACACTAGTCATGTTTAGAAAAGAACGAAGAAACCAAGCTTAGTAAAGTCATTACCCGAGAAATGAAACGTTGGGCCTCTTCTAGGAAAAAAGAAGCGTTATCGATATCGGAGGCATCATCGACTCCAACGAAGCAATCCCGAAAAGGATCCCCTGCACTAGAGCCTCTGCCCATATCGGGGGTCTTCAATTCTCAAGCTTCTTTTAGTGCCTCCTCAGAGAAGGTCGGAAGAGAAGGCAAACGACCCACTATCATGGTACCGAGCGAATCGCTCGGGGCACTCTTATCGAGGATCGGGGTATTGAAACCGGCCCCGACCGGTGTGGCTATCATCGGCTCAGAAGATCTGGTGATCTCGATAGCTTTTGCAGATCGAACCACCAAAGCCGAAGCATTTTCTTCTTCTTCTTCTTCCCTCAGTCGTTGGACCGAGTCCATCAAAAGAGTGATTGCTTTCCTCTTCACTCTTCGAATTTTGGGCTTGGGTTCCTTAGACTGAGAGGCAGCCTTTCGCTTTTTATCTTTCCCCGGTTTCGGGACCGGGGACTTGGTTCTTTCCTCACCACTCGGAGGCCTCAAAACGGCATCCTTGGTTACGCCTGCATGAAAGAAAGTCAGTAACGAATGGAGCATAAAAAGTGTTTCGAAAAACATAAGAAGAGACCCTTACCGTGATTCTTGGCCTCCCACCTGCCTTTCGCCAAATCACGCCAAGCGCGTTCGGCATAAGAGGAAGTCGAGGCTAACTTCCGAACCCAATCCTAGAGGTCGGGCACCGCTTGTGGCATCCAAGGGGCGGCTGTATATCGGAGGAAGATATCAGGTAAAATCAAAGAAAGATACAAAAAGCAACGCCTTATGAAAATCACTTACGGTCGAAATTCCACTCCTCGGGGAACGGCAGCTTCTCTTCCGGGATAAGGTCACGGGTCCTCACCGAATATAGCAGCCCATCCAACCCTGATCCTTGTCTTCGTCGATGCTCGACATTAAAGCTTTCGATGCCCGACGATGGAGCATGATTAGACCTCGAAAGATTTGAGGCCGATATAATCATATAAGGTGATTTAGGGTAAAATCCAGCCCCCCGGCCTTGTTAGAGAAGAAGCGAAGTAAGATTACTATGCGCCATAGAGAAGGATGAATTTGACCGATGGTGTCCTGATATCTTTTGAAAAAATCGATGATCATTGGGTCGACGGGACCCAACGTGAAAGGGTAAGTATAAACATTTAAAAACCCCTTCACATGAGTGGTAATGCTCTCTTCGGAAGAGGGGATTTGCAACATAACCTCGGGACCCCAGTTGCAGTCTTTCCTCACAGCCTCGAGATGGCCCACTGTTATCGAGCACATGTACATCGACACATGCTCACATCGGCCCGGAACCGACGAAGGATTTTCGACTTTAAAATAGATTTTCAAAGTGCACGGGCCGGGAACATACTCGTAGGGAGGCGGCTCCACCGGCGCCTTGTCGCCGGACGGCCGTGATGAGGAAGCTTTCTCCTTTTGAGGCACAGCTTTCGAAGTTTTGGCCATTGATATGAGAGAAAGAAAGGCAAAGCAAGATGAAAAGTTGATGATGCCAAACGCTGGTGTAGATGGCTCTGCGAGCGGCGAAATAAAGAGAGAGAGAGTAAGAAAATTTGGAAGAGTGAAGACGTAAAAGTGGTAAATGTTAGATGGAGGGGTTATTTATAGGCTTACATTGTGGCGGTCCAGTATCAGTTGTGGCTGACCACTGTCCGACATGCATTAAATACCTTGAAAGACTAAATCGATGGGACAGCTATCACATACGTCATGATCAAGCCCTGTGAAAACGTCAGCTTATAACTCAATCGAACCGTCGAAAATCATATTGATTCTCACCACATCCTTCTTGAGAAACGAGGGGACTATCTATATATGGTCAAAATAGATTTCGGCCTTCCTACGTTCGATCGAGTTCGAATGGTAAGCAACCGGAGTAGGATTTTGGGATGAGTTCTGAAGACAGTACAAACGAGCCTCGAGTTCCAAAGACTGATCGAGGAGTCGGCTCGATACTATTATCGAGCCCATGACCAAATCGATCCGCAAGGCAACGTGAGGGTGGGGGGAAATGCGCTACACCCACCTCGAAGGTCGAATTCAAGCCAAAGCCGAGGGCTCGACCCAATAACGAGTTTGAGCCAGTATCGAGCTCGCAGACAAGAGCCGTTACAACCGCACTACGGGAGAGAATCTTGGCGGGAATCGAGTAAGAGTCAATTCATTATGAGTTCTCCACTATATATTTTTTTATTGTAAGTAAAGTAGGATCCCTCTACTATAAAAGGGGGAATCCTTGTAAGCATAAGGCATTCTCACACTCTGTAACAATAGATCATTTCTCATATTGAAAGATATCCCCTTGTGCTCGTTTTACTTTATCATATTCATTCTTCTTGCTTACTATTCTCATTCTCATAGTCAAGAACATAGATATTACTATTTCTCTATATGGTTTGTATCAAATTATATCACATATCTTTAGAACCATACTCAAATTTAACTTTATCCGATTTTTCGGGTAAACACATGGATAATTGCATTCTATTAATTGATGCAATTTGGTTCTTCGCTTGTATTTTGTTTTTGCATTCAGTTCTAGCAAATTCTGTTCACTTTGTTAGTTTTACTTTGTTGCTCTTGATGTTTCTCTGAACGAGTGTACGATGATGTGATTATCTACTTGTACGGATAATATGCAATGTTGCTTCTTGATGCCCGATAGTTACTCAGTTTTGCTACTGATATCTTATTATACATGATCCATCTGAAAGTTCAAAATATATTCTTCCAGAGTGTTATACTCGCTTATTTTTCTCCTTTTGGTTTTCTGGCCCATCTTGTAGGATCTTGGTGATGCAGCGTGATTGCTATTAATGGCTAAAGCTTACGGGTTGTTCAGGATATGACAAACTAATGTTGTTGTTTTTGTGTTCTTGAAAGCAATAACAACTAGCTTTTTTGGATGTGGTGTCTAGTAGCATACTATATCTGTTTATATTTTTACAGACTTATTTTTATGACTCAAGACTGGCTCTTGGATGCTTGTTTTTGTAGATGACATGGGTTTCATACTGAACTTTACAGGCCTATGTTATCTTATATATGAAAAGCTTGTTCTAACTGAAGTTATATATGAACACCTTTTTGACAATATTTTGTAAAGTTTTCAGCTTCACCCTCAACTTTCATCGATACATCTTTTTTCCCATTATCTAGTTTTCTAGCACTCGAATAATATAAGATCACATAAGTATGACTTCTGCCTCTCCAATTTCTCATAGCTCGCACCTCGTCATTCGTCAACACCCTTCAGGTCAGCCAATCTATTGCTATCAACATAAGGCTTCAATTCCTCATCAAGATCCCAATTTTGTGGGTTCCCCATATTGATTGTTTTTCAAAGCAGTCATCATCTCACCTACAATAATACTCAAGGGCCTGAGATTGTTTAAATGGGCAAAAAGGAGACAACTAATTCTGGACCATTTTTCATCCCTTTGCTTTCCTTTTGGAGGTAAGAATTTGCGTGACAGACCCGCTGAGCCTGATATTCAAACTTTTTCCCCGTTTTTAAAAGTTGTTTAAATATAGGCTTCTTGATGGGAAAAAACCCCTTTCTTGGTAAAAGAAAGAAAGAAAATAAAAGCTATATAAAAGAAGACAAAGAGAAAAAGAGAAGAAAGAAAACGTGGAAAAATTTTTGGGCAGCCTCTCTCACCCCACCAAGTCAAAATTGGCTGGCTGCAAATTTGAAAGAAGATTTCGGTTAGCGATTTGCAGTGCTGTCTTCTTCGTATTCACGTTCACTGAAAAATTTCTTTCAGCAGACGTTCTGCCCATAAATAGGCATCCCCTCCTTTAGTTGTAAATCATCCCTCAACTTCTTCTTTCTCTTCAATTAATAAAAAGTTATTCTTTGTGTGACCGTCGATTAAGCAAAAATTGTCGAACCACGTAAATCTTGTGCAATTGATTGCTTTTCTCTTTTGAATATTTTTCCCTTCTATTAGCCTGACACGCCTCCTAACAACTGGTATCAGAGCACAGACAGTGTAATTCTGGTAGAAAGGTATGATATTGGTGCATGTACTATTCACAAGAATAGTGTGGCACTATTAATCATCATTACTAACATTATTCACAATAGTAAAGTACTATTCATTCATAATGATAGTTCTGTTCACCAATAGTGATTTTTATCTATCTGTTGGGATATTTTTTTCTTACACAGAATAGTATTCATTGTTACTATTCACAGGCACTATTCACATTTTTTTTTTGTGAAAAATGGCATCGGAAGAAGGGAAGGTTAAGATTGACAAGTTCAATGGCAAAGATTTTGGATTCTGGAAAATACAAATAGAGGATTATTTGTACCCGAAAAAATTACACTTACCTCTGACCGAGGTCAAACCAGAGAATATGGCCAAAGCGAATTGGGATCTATTAGATCGCCACGCTCTTGGTGTAATTCGTTTGACGCTAACACGAAATGTGGCATTTAACATCATTAACGAGAAGACCACTACAGGCCTGATGAAGGCGCTATCAAATACTTACGAGAAGCCATTTGCTTCAAATAAAGTCTATTTGATGAGTCGATTATTCAACTTAAAGATGACACAAGGTGGATCTGTCACGGAACATATCAATGAGTTTAATATAATATTAACTCGGTTGAGTTCTGTTAATATAACATTTGATGATGAAGTCACGGCATTGATTCTACTAGCATCTCTACCGGAGAGCTGGTCTGCAACGGTAACTGTAGTTAGCAGTTCATCGGGAAGTACCAAACTCAAATTGAATGATATTAGAGACTTAGTTCTGACCGAAGATATTCGCCGAAGAGAATTAAGTGATTCCCCAAGATTTGCTTTTAATACTGAAAGCAGTGGGAGGAGCAACCAAAGAGGACAAAGTCATGGTCGTGGCAGATCAAAGTCAAGGAGAAGAGGGCAATCCAAAAATCCAAGGACATTTATCACGACCCAAAATCCCACCACAGGCGTCGTGATGGCACCTACTCTCTAAGACTAGGTAAGCCGATTTCAATTATATTTTTAAGCCATTTTTGGTTTTTGAATTAAATAAGTAATCAAAACTAACAGCAAAATAAATATGAATATACAACCTCCCAAGACTGGTAGTACTGAGTCACGAACTCTAACCGAATACATGGAATGATCACGAGGACCGAATATACAATACTGTTTGATTAAAAATTAACAGTACAATGAAATAAAAAGACTCCAAGGGACTGCGACGACCAAGCATCTCTACCTTGAATCCTTAAGATCCCGCTTTAGCTCTGCTCAAGTCTGATATCTCCAATACATGGCTCTGCACAAAAATATACAGAAGCGTAGTATGAGTATACCACGGTCGATACCCAATAAGTATCAAGACTAACCTCAGTGGAGTAGAGACGAGGTACAGTCAAGACACTCACTAGTCTAATAGCCGGTGCAATATGATATACAAAATAATAGGAAACAGATAACAATAAGGGCAATATGAAACAACTAGTGATATGTACAACAAGACAACAAGAACACCATTAATATCGCGCAACAATTAATAATTATAATTATACCCAATTAAATCAAATCCTTCAAATAAATGTCTTTCAAATATAAATTCTTCAAGTAAACATTTTTCAAATATACTTCCTTTAAATAAATTTCTCTCAAATATATTTTCTTTAAATAAATATCTTTCGAATGTAATCCTTTCCAATAAATCTTTTTGCATAAAAATCCTTCCAATTAAATATTTTGAATATAATTCTTTCAATTAAAAAGTTACCATGTGACACTTCATTTCATAATCATTCAATCACTGAGTCTCAGCCCATTTTTATATTTTTTCATAAATACGGGTCTCGGCCCATTTTTTATATTTTCACGGTACTTCTTGCCCATAATTAAATCATCATATTTTCCCATCACCTCGTGCCCTCATTTCATATCACAACTGCACGGACAATTCACGTGCCAAGTATCACTATCATTTACTCACGGCACCTCGTGCCCACATTTTATTTTATAATCCGCCTGGCATAGCCATATGCTCCCAATTTCAACATAAATCAGATTATTTTCAATTTACCAACAACAAGATAAATTGCACAAGTTATAAAAATAAACACAAGAAAACTCACAACATCACATAAAAATCACCAATGCAACCACTCCTCATCATCACATACCATCCTTGACAATAACTACCCTTATATCTCCTATAGCCACCCATATCCCTCCGCTCTGACAATACCAATAGCCACCATTATCGCTCATATTGCCACCCTTATCGCTCATATAGTTGCCCTTATCGCTCCACCCAGACAATTTTCCAACAAACACAAGAACAGTGAAATGCCACCCTTATACCCACATAATATCAACGGTGAAATGCCACCCTTATCTCCTCAAAATAATAACTCACACAACACAACAATTTACACGAGAAATTATCACGACAACATAACAAAAATTAATTCATTTTACAATTTGCCAATGGCCACAACCAAAGTTCCAAAGATACAATCAAGTCAATTAATTTCACAATAAATAGCCGAAGGCTCCACACAATGTGTATAACACCCCAAAAACAATCAACAGAGATAGAAATTACTCAGCATAAAGCAAAGCCTTCATTAATCCAAATTCTCAATAATTATATAAACACCTCTTCTTAAGCTCATTTAATTAATTATTTGCAGAGGGAAAATCCATAATGAAATTAAATTTCAATAATTATCAAACCAACAAATTTACGGAGTTACACAAATAATCAAGTAACAATCACATCAAATTATCATATAACAACAGATTTAACAACAAGGATTTAGGCACGACAAATAGATGATTAAATATATGCCAATAATTATCCAATTTACTACACAATATGCCTAAGACTTTATCTCAATGAATTTTGCACATATAAGCCCGAGTACGTAATCGTCACCTCGCGTACACGGCTTTTCACATTTCACAAATGGCACATAAGACTCGATGCCTAAGGGGTAATTCCCCCACTCGAGGTTAGGCAAGACACTTACCTTTTTGAAGTTAGGCCGATATTCCAAAATAGGCTTCTTGCTTGAATTGACCTCCGGATAGCTCAAATCTATCCAAATTAATTGTATAACTTCATTAAAATTCATCAAAAATAATTCCGGATAATAATACGTCGACTTAAAAATTTATTTCAAAAAGTCAACAAAAGTCAACACGGGGCGCGCGCCTCTCGGAACCCGACATACTTTTCATGAAATCCGAACACCCATTCCGATACGAGTTCAAACATACCAATTTTATCTAATTCCAATAACAACTCAACCTCCAAATCTTAAATTTTCGTTTTTGGAAGGTTTTACAAAAATCTTGATTTTCCTCCATTTAAATCCGAATTAAATGATGGATACAAAGGCATAATTATGGAAATTAATCAAAACTGGATAAGAATCACTTACCCCAAACCCACACGCAAGAATCTCTCCAAAAATCGCTTTCTACCGAGCTCCCAATTTGATTTTTGTGTTATGAACTCAAACCCCCATTTTTGGGACTTTTAATTCTGCCCAGGCATCAAAGCATCGCGATTGCGGAAGAATGAATTCGATCGCGTAGAAGGAAAGTGGCTACTGCCCAAAAGGTGTTACGCGATCGCGGACAGATTCATGTGATCGCGAAGAAGGAAAATCTGGTGCCCACGAACTGAGCTACGTGAACGCGTAAAGAAGCAGGCGAACGCGAAATAGGGAAAGGCATACGTACGCGTTCGCAGACAGAAGAATACGAACGCATAGAGGAAATGATCACCATTCCCCAGCTCACAATTTCTACTACGCGAATGTGGAGCTGTGAACGCCAAGAAGGGAAAGGAAGACCTTCGCGATCGCGGATGGAGGCTCGTGAATGCATAGAACAAATAATTCCTCCTACACAATAACACTTCGCGAACGCGAAGGAGATGACACGGCCGTGATGAAGGAAACTAGATGACAGATTCAGCAGTTCAAAAATATAAGAAAATGGCCCGTAGCCCATCCGAAATACACTTGAGGCTCCCAGTACCCCGTCCAATCATACCAACCAGTCTCATAACATAACTCAAACTTGCTCAAGACCTCAAATCACATCAAACAATATCGAAATCATGAATCGCACCCCAATTCAAACTTAATGAACTTTGAAACTTCAACTTCTACAATCGATGCCAAAACCTATCAAATCATGTCCGATTGTCCTCAAATTTTGCACACAAGTCATAATTGACATTACGGACCTACTCCAACTTTCGAAATCGGATTCCGACCCCGATATCAAAAAGTCCACTTCCGGTCCAAATCTCCAAAAATTCGACTTTCGCCATTTCAAGCCTAAATCAGCTACAAACCTCGGATTCACAGTCCGGACGCGCTCCTAAGTCTAAAATCACCCAACAGAGCTAACGGAACCGACAGAACTCCATTCCGGAGTCGTCTTCACACAGTTACAACTACGGTCAAAATCGTAAGACTTAAGCTTCCGTTTTAGGAACCAAGTGTCCCAAATCACTCTGAATCATCCGGTAACTGAATTCAACCACACACGCAAGTCAATACACGTAATACGAAGCTGCTCAGGGCCTTATGCCACCGAACGGGACTTAAATTCTTGAAACAACAAGTCGGGTCGTTACATTCTCCACCTCTTAAACAAACGTTCGTCCTCGAACGTGCTAAGAATTATTCTGAGGTTACCAAATTGATGATTTTTACTTTTACACATATACTCACAGTTGATTCATTACTGCATTAGAGATAAGCCCAACAACACCATCTCATTTGAGATTATTTCTTTTATCCATATTTGTAAACTTTAAGATCAATTTCTTACACTCCAACATTTTTAAAAGGCCTAATTTTTACAACAACGCACGGTATTAGTCTCAACTGGCTATAGCAATTCGTGCCTACGCACACATCAACTTTTTTGGTAGTGTCGAAGTACTTCAAAAAAAATTTGGGTGTTTCATTCTTCCCCGCTTAGGATCATTCGCCCTCAAACACATAACATAATTTATCTCTTCTTTTGCACGTCTCAATCCCCCAAATTTTCACTAACTCCCAAATTTTTCAGAATTTTCGGCAAAGTCTCCCCTGTAATTGGGCCTATCCACCTGCCAGAGTAACATCAAAACAACTCCTAACAACACATCCACAATCCAACAAGGTACCACAATGTATACATCAATAACACTAATCTCAGCATTACAAGCACTGCATTATCATAATGATATCAGGACATGAAGCACATCATATGTATGCTCATCACCACATCTCTGGTCTTAAAAGTTGTCCATAATTAATTCCAGCATCATCAATTAACCTCATATTAACTACCACCTCATTTCGAATTTTCACAACACTGACAACAGAATGTGAGGCATGAAGACCTCATGATTACTTACTCAGATTAATGAGTCACATTTAACGCCACCTGGGCACTCATCTCATAGGCTAAAAGTCAATGTTTACAGCAAGAAAATGGCTGAATATGTACAGAAAATATACAAGAATTATCAAATAAGCCTAACAGGCATGACTACCTATTAATATTATTGTACAAATTAAATTTCACAAATGGAGAATTTTAAACTCATAAATATTTCACCACAAGTACCTCGTCCTTATATAACTTCCACCGTAGCTTGTAGCCCGGTTTAATCATTTCATATCATAAAAATAAATACGAGGATCTCGTCCTCAACTCCATATCACAAGTATTCTGCACATTGTGCCAACTGAAATGTCATTTTCCTTTCTTTTTTCTTTTCAATATATTTCATAAACAATTTTCACAACCCATAATGAACCCTCATACTGGTAGGGTATATAATTCATAAAAATTGGAATTAATTATTCCAAAACACTTTAAACCCACTGTAATGAATAATAAAAATTACTTTTGAACTTATAGCCCTCAATAGTGTACAAAAATAAAATGACAGACACGGGCTCACATCTTCAAATCTCCCAACAGGGATAAACATATAAGTGGGTCACAAAAATTACGAATCTCACCCATAAGCGGAGCATAATAGGAGGACTCACCTCAATATTCAGAACCGAATCAAATTAAGGGAAAATATTCTTTTATAACAAATCAGTATCGTACCGGTAACGACACCATCTGGTGTATCGGCCTCAGCCAAATCATAGCAATTATATCAACGGGTCGGGCCTCCACCTCTTAGGCGCCCTCCACCCGCTTATCCTCCACCTCTAGCTGACTGTGTACGTGGAGTATTAACTGGAATAAAGCTTGTAGCTTGAGTGCTCTGAAGAAATCCACCCCTCCCAAGTCTGGGACAATCTCTCATGATGTGCCTAGTATCACCACATTCATAACAACCCCTCTGAGGTCGCGGTTGCTCGTACTAAGTCTATGCCAGATAACTGAAATAATCATTATAGAAATCTCGTGTCGGTGGTGCATTGTAAGAACTTACTGGAGCACTCCGAGTAATCTGATATGCGGACTGAGCTGGCCGATTGATCGAGCCTCTGCTATAATGGGTCCTAGCTGAAGAGTAAAATCCACTGAACCCTCCAGATCTTCGAGAACCTTTGGCCTCCTTAGACTCTCTTTCCTCGCCTAAAACACCCTCCATCTTTCTCGCAATCTCCACTACTTGTTGAAATGGAGTATCAGTTTGCAATTCTCGAGCCATGCATATTTTAATATAATATTCGAGCCCCTCAATGAATCTGCAGACCCGCTCTCTGATTGTAGGAACCAAGATAGGTGCATGATAGGCTAACTCACTGAACCTGATAGCATATTCTGACACTATCATAGTGCCCTGACGCAACCATTCAAACTCTGTGCGCCACGCATCTCAGAGAGTCTGGGGAAGAAACTCTTTCAAGAACCTTTCCGAAAATTGAGCCTAAGTTGGTGGTGTTGCATTGGCTGGTCTACCTTATTCATAGATTTGCCACCACCGATACGATGCGCCTGACAGTTGAAATGTAGTAAAGGCAACTCCTCTCACTTTTACAATACCCATGGTGCAGAGAATACGGTGAGCTGGTGCTGGAAGAATAGGCTGCCGACCTTGCTGTACAGCCTTGCCCCGAAGCCTGGGGCAGAAACTCCGCACATGACTAAGATCCCCACACTCAAAACAACCTCTCGGTACGATGGACTACTGACCTAAAGTCTGACCCTGATGGCATGAATACCCACTAGAGGAACCCTGAATAGCTGGCGGATGATAAGAATTCTCTGGCATGGCACTGAAATAAAGTTGCACTGGAGTACCCCCGAGGTGGCGGTGGTGCTGAATATGTGGGCCTGCTAAATTGACCCCTCACGAACTGACCCTTTCCCCCAGCCGGGACACCACTGAACCCTCCAGAATACCGGAACCGCTTATCCCGCTCCCTACCACGCTGACGTGCACCCTCGATCCTTCGAGCTATCTCTACAACTAGCTCGTAAGAAGTCCTCATCTCAACCTCTCGGGCCATAGTGGCCTGGCTAGCCCAGTGCAAACCTGCAACAAAACATCGCACCCTCTCTGCATCGGTTAGAAGTATCATAAGTGCATGGAGAGACAACTCAAAAAATCTCGCCTCATAGTCGGTCACCGACATCTGGCCCTGCTGGAGTTGCTCGAACTGAAATCGCAACTCTTCCCTCTGAGAGGGTGGAATATACTTGTCCAAGAAGAGGCGTGTGAACTGGTCCCAAGTTGTTACACCCTATATTTTTGTACGTAAAAATGCGTCGTAAGCAAACTAATGTAGGATCAAAAATGAGATAATATTTAAAAGTATATAAAGTAAGTTAATCATGTTACCTATGAGGTTACAAATATTGAAGATCATGAACAACAAGTACAAAGAGGGTTGGACAGTTCAGAAGCTAAAGCAATTGAATAAAACAATGTTTCGTCGAAAGTCGACAAGTTGGGAATGTTATAACATGTACCTTTGGGGTGAGACTAGGGTGATTAACATGATAAGGAGATTATGTTATGATTTATATTAGTCGTATGAGATCCGTGTGTTATGTTTTAATGTCAAGCGAGTTGTGGAAAAAGAGTTGATGAAAGTCATCACAAGTTACACTCATAAGTTTTACTGAAACTTTAGGTCAAATCTAACTGCAATTTTCTCCCAATATACTTAGAGTTATGAGGTGTTCCACCCATAAAATTAAAGATCTATAAGTCTATTTTCCAATTCATTAAACCGTTTGTCAATACGACATCGGAGTAGTGAGATATGGGCATTTTTGCGATACTGCGCAAGCTGCTAGGTGACAAGTAGGTGTGTCACCTACTTGCTTAAATGAAAGCCCAAAAATGGGCCATTTCGGGTCGTCCAAAGAGGCCTTTTAAAGGCCTATTTTCTTCATATATTAGACTTAAAATAGAGCATAATAACCAGACATAAGCTCTGCAAAGAATCCTCCCAAAAATTTCCCACAAACCCTAATTGATTTTCTCTCCCTTTCAAGTTCTAATTGTAGGTAAAACCTAGAGTTTGAAGAACCAAGATAGGAGCTGAGTTATCCAACAAATAAGGTGAGTTTACTGCTCTCTTTCATCCAGTTTTTCTTCTATAAATTCATGGTAAGTCGTTCTATACTTGTGAGAACTCACGGGACGGTGATCGGAAGCCGTGAGTTCGAGTTATTCACTTGTAGCGGACTGTTTTGTGGACTGTTTTGTGTTGCTGTTGAGCTGCGTGTTTTACTACTGTTTTGTGGAGTTTTGGAGGAGGAAGGGGGTGTAGAAACACCATATAAATGTAGGGTGGTTGGCTGGTCGTTCGTCATAACATTTTCGGGTCGTTTGACACTACTACGGTGGTCGTTTTGTGTATGAAGAGATTGGGGTGTGTTGGGCTGTTTTGTAGCATTTGATGATGTATATAGGGCTGGAAAATGATGTATATATGTTGTCATTGTTCTGTTCTTGTATTGTTGGTGTTATCTTAAATTTGGAGGAAGTAAGGATTATAGGTGAGATGCTGCCCGTTTTAATACAAAATAAGTTTGTCGTTCGTTGTGCGATAGTTGTAACTTTCGTAACTTAACGATAGTATTATTATCATTCTTGTAGATTAAGGTGCGAAGAGGTGAGTTCAACTTGGTAATTGGAAAGATTGTGATAAGGTATGTTAAGGCTAAGCCTTCCTTCATTTTGGCATGATCTCGTAGCTACTTGTGTTAGTAATGAGACAAAAAGAGAAGTTCATATTCATGAATTTATTCACACTATTCTAGTCTCATAAGTTACAATATTATTCCTTATCGAGATTCTATATTCAATTTAGTATTGTCTTCTTCCAGTCAAGAGAGCAGCAAGCCTATATATACAGTATTACAGTATTTTCATTACCATCGAGCTATAATCGATGGGCAGGCCCCTATTGGGCAACCTCTGATCAGATGAAAAGTTATATACCGAGCCTATTGTGGCCGAGCGCCTATGAGCGAGCCCAGCATGGTCGAGATACATAGCCTAGTATGGCCGAGCGCCTATGAGCGAGCCTACTACGGCAGAGCAGTTATATATACCGAGCCTTATAAGGCCGTACAATTATTTTACTTACTATATTGAAGGAGTTGAGTCAGTATCAACAGGTAAGTATATCTCCAGATCATCTTTGACTCCCAATTATTTTCAGTTATTATATTATCAGTTCAGTTTCAACTTTCAGTTATGTTATCGCCTTATATACTCGGTATATTATTTCGTACTGACGTCCCTTTTCCGGGGACGCTGCATTTCATGCATGCAGGTTCAGATAGACAGACGAGTAGACCTCCTCAGTCGGTGTTTCCAGAGTTTAGCCTGATCGGTAAGCTCCACATCCTTCAGAGTTATCGGGTCTAAGTTTTTGTGTGCATCTTATGTATGTAATTATATATATAATATGGGTAGGTCGGGGCCCTGTTCCGATCACAATATATCTATCAGTAGAGGCTTGTAGACATATCCTGTTGGTTAGTGCAGTATGTTGGGTTTGTAGGCCTGGTATGTATAATTTGGTGGTTTGTCAGCTGTAGTAGCTATGACGGCCTTTTCAGCCTAGCTTTATATTGATGTTTAGTTAGCGCTAGTTTCCATTCAATTTTATATTTTGCTTCGTAAATTGTCTTGCAAGGTGGCCCCATGGCCAAAGTATGACATTATGTGTTCAGAGTCCCTTAGTCGCAATTTGGTACGCCAGGTTAGGTGAGGCACCGAGTGCTTGTCTCGCTCCTAGGTTCGGGGCCTGACAAACTTGGTATCAGAGCAGTTCTGTCCTAGGGAGTCTACAAGCCGTGTCTAGTAGGGTCTTGTTTATAGATGTGTTGTGCACCACATTATATAAGCAGGGCACTACAGGGCATTTAGGAGTTGGTTACCCTTCTTTGAAATCTAAATCGTGCTACAGAACTGAGTTATAGGAAATTTGAATTAAACTTATGTGTTGGTATTTGCATGCACAGATGACGGTGACTAGGAAGACTACGGCTAGCCAGAGGAGAGATACAGCAGTAGGTGAGGGGACCAGCAGGGTACCCCCAGTAGATGGGGCCCAGTCTGAGGCTCAAGGTGAGACCCTACTCAGCCATTACCGGCTCCTCCACCGACTACGGAGATTCCTAGGGAAACCGCACATCCAGTTCCCCCTCCACTTCCATCATATCAAGACTTGAGAAGTGCGGTGCATTTGTTGACACAGTTGGTAGCTACCCAGCAACAGGCTAGGGCATCAGCTAGTGCAGGAACTTTTGAGGGGTCTGGGAGTTCAAGGGTCCGAGAGTTTATTGCTTTGAGTCCCCCAGAGTTCACGGGGACAGATCAGAGGGAGGACCCGTAGGATTTCATAGATCAACTTCACAGGATCTTTCATGTTATGCATGCCACAGAGAAAGAGGCAGTTGAGCTAGCAGCTTTTCGACTCCGATATATAGCCATCCTTTGGTACGAGGGATGGGAGAGGTCCAGGGGACGTGATGCACCTCCAGCTATTTGGGAGAATTTTTCAGATGCCTTCCTTGACCAGTACTTACCACGGGAGATTCGACAGGCTCGAGTCGATCAGTTTCTATCCCTCAAGCAGGATAATATGAGTGTTCGAGAGTATAGTCTCCGTTTTGACTCATTGGCCAGATATGCACCATCCATAGTTGTTACTATGCGGGACAGGATTCACAGGTTTATAGCAGGGTTAGCCCCAGAGTTAACCGAGGCATGTGCCACCGCTGCATTGCAGGATAGTATGGATATCTCCCGGATTCAGGCATTCGCCCAGAATATAGAAAGGGGTAGGCGTCGGCAGCAGGGTACAGAGAGGGCTGAGCAAGGGCAACATAAGAGGATGAGATTTCCCAGGTCTCAGGAGCAATATCAGGGCAGTTATAGGACCCAGTACTTCAGACGGCCACCTAGGCCTCCGCCACCTCAGTTACAGGGTTACAGGTATGACCGCTATACTCAGTCAGGACCAGGTGAGAGCTCACGGGCGTCGGGTTTGCAGCGACAATGAGGATTTGCGCAGACATGGTCATTTCCTCCACGGTGTGACATCTGTGGTAGAGGACACTTGGGCCAATGCCGAGCAGGTTCTGATGCTTGTTATACATGTGGGCGTCTAGGGCATATGATGCGAGATTGCCCAAATAGAGATTCGGGGGGAATGGCACAACCAGCGAGTTCAGCAACAGGATCATCTATGTCTGTGCATCCTTCAGGGCGCGAGTCTCAATCTTCGGCTGGTAGAGGTCGGGGCAGAGGTAGAGGTTCCAGTTCAAGTGGTAATCAGAACCGTATCTATGCTTTAGCGGGTTGACAGGACCAGGAGTCTTCACCAGACGTTGTGACAGGTATATTAACCATTTGCTCTCACGATGCTTATGCTTTGATAGACCCAGGATCAACTTTATCATATATTACCCCATTTGTCGCGAGGAAGTTTGGTATAGTGCCTGAAATACTAAGTGATCCTTTTGCAGTATCTACACCGGTCGGAGAATCGATTATTGCTAGACGGGTTTACCGAGGTTGTACGGTGACAATTTGTAGTCGTCAGACCTCAGCTGACCTAGTTGAGCTAGAGATGATGGATTTTGATGCTATCATGGGCATGAACTGGTTGGCAGCTTGCTATGCCACAGTTGATTGCCGAGCAAAGGCAGTCAGATTTCATTTTTCGGGTGAGCCAGTCCTTGAATGGGTAGGTAATACAGCAACATCCAGAGGTAGGTTTATTTCCTATCTGAAGGCGAGGAAAATGATCGCAAAAGGGTGCATTTATCATATTGTGCGAGTTAGAGATGCAGATGCTGAGATACCTACACTTCAGTCTATTCCCGTATTCAAAGAGTATGCAGATGTGTTTCCAGATGAGCTTCCAGGTATTCCTCCAGAGCGAGAGATTGATTTTAGCATCGATTTACTTCCAGGAACTCAACCAATATCCATCCCTCCGTATAGAATGGCACCTGCTGAATTGAAGGAGTTGAAGGAGCAGTTAAAAGATTTGCTGGAGAAAGGTTACATCAGGCCCAGTACCTCACCTTGGGGTGCACCGGTACTATTTGTGCGGAAGAAAGACGGCTCGCTGAGGATGTGTATCGATTATAGGCAGCTGAACAAGGTAACTATTAAGAATAAGTATCCACTTCCAAGGATCGATGACTTGTTTGATCAGTTGCAGGGGGCTAGATGCTTTTCAAAGATAGATTTGAGGTCGGGGTACCACCAGGTCAGAGTTCGGGAAAAAGATATTCCAAAGACAGCCTTCAGGACCCGATATGGCCACTTCGAGTTCCTTGTCATGTCCTTCGGGTTGACTAATGCACCCGCCATATTTATGGACTTGATGAATAGCCTATTCCGGCCATTTTTAGATCTGTTCGTGATAGTATTTATTGATGATATTCCAGTTTATTCCCGTTCAGAGGATGAGCATGCGGACCACCTGCGAGCGGTACTCCAAACCCTCCGTGATCGTAAGTTGTATGCTAAGTTTTCTAAATGTGAGTTCTGGTTGAAGTCTGTAGCATTCTTGGGGCATATTGTATCAGATGAAGGGATAAAGGTAGACACTCAGAAGATTGAGGCCGTGAAATCTTGGCCTAGACCTACCACTCCGACAGAGGTTCGTAGCTTTCTAGGCTTAGCAGGATACTATCGGAGGTTCGTAGAGGGTTTTTCTTCCCTTTCGGCACCATTGACGAAGTTGACACAGAAAGAAACTAAGTTTCAATGGATAGAGGCTTGCGAGCGGAGTTTCCAAGAGCTTAAGAACAGGTTGACCTCAGCTCCAGTTCTAACACTTCAGAGGGTCTAGAGGGTTATGCCGTGTATTGTGATGCATCAGGTGTCGGGTTAGGATGTGTCCTGATGCAACATGGGAAGGTAATTGCGTATGCTTCAAGGCAGTTGAGGAAGCACGAGAGGAATTATCCGACCTACGACCTCGAGTTAGCTGCGGTTGTCCATGCACTTAAGATATGGCAGCATTATTTATATGGTGTTCATGTTGATGTATTTACTGATCATAAAAGCCTACAATATATCTTCAAGCAGAAAGAGTTGAATTTGCGACAGAGGCGATGGCTTGAGTTATTGAAAGATTACGATGTTAACATTCTCTACCATCCAGGGAAAGCTAATGTTGTAGCAGATGCCTTAAGTCGCCGATCTATGGGTAGCTTAGCACATGTAGAGCCCAAGAAAAGACAATTAGCTAGAGAGATTCATCAACTGGCTTCGTTGGGGGTTCGGTTAGTAGATTCTGAGGATGGTGGAGTTGTACTCCAAAACACTGCAAAATCATCCCTCATAGCTGAAGTCAAGGAAAGGCAGTATGAGGACCCAGAGTTGGTCGAGTTGAGAGAGCGAGTTCCGCAGCAGAAGAAGCCATTGTTAGAGCTCAAGGGAGATGGGGTTCTCAGATACAGGGGTCGTTCGTGTGTTCCAGATGTAGCAGGGCTACGAGACAGGATTATGTCAGAGACACATTATTCATGGTATTCTATCCATCCTGGATCGACGAAGATGTATCATGACATTAAGGATGTGTACTGGTGGAACGATATGAAGAAGAACATTGCTGAGTTTGTCGCCCAATGTACTAGTTGCCAGCAAGTGAAGGTAGAGCACCAGAAGCCCGGAGGGCTAATGCAGACTATAGAGATCCCGACATGGAAATGGGAGGCGATAAACATGGACTTTATCACGGCTTTACCTCGTTCTAATCGTAAGTTCGATTCCATATGGGTGATAGTCGATAGGCTCACGAAATCAGCTCACTTCCTACCGGTCAGATCTACATATACAGCAGAAGATTATGCAAAGTTATATATTAAGGAGATAGTGCGGCTACACGGAGTACCGGTTTCTATTATATCTGACCGTGGGGCTCAGTTTACAGCACATTTTTGGAGGTCATTTCAGAGAGGTCTAGGGACTCAGGTGAATCTCAGCATAGCTTTTCATCCACAGACTGATGGACAAGCCAAGCGCACAATTCAGACGCTCGAGGATATGTTACGAGTATGTGTGTTGGATTTTAAAAGAAGTTGGGATGAACATCTACCTCTTATCGAGTTTGCATATAATAACAGTTACCACTCCAGTATCCAGATGGCTCCATACGAGGCTTTGTATGGGCGTAAGTGCAGATCTCCTATAGGGTGGTTTGATGTTGGAGAATCTGGGTTACATGGGCCAGACCTGGTTCAACAGGCCATAGAGAAAGTAAAGCTTATCCGGGAGCGACTGTTGACAGCTCAGAGTCATCAGAAGTCATATTCTGACATGCGGCGACGAGACTTAGAGTTCAGGATTAATGACTGGGTATTCTTAAAGGTATCACCTATGAAGGGCGTGATGAGGTTTGGCAAGAAAGGCAAGCTTAGCCCACGGTATATTGGGCCTTATAGGATCATTCGGAGAGTGGGCCAAGTAGCTTATGAGTTAGAGTTGCCCTCAGAATTGGAGTCTGTCCATCCGGTTTTTCACGTATCTATGCTACGGAAGTGCATTGGCGATCCTACCCGAGTGGTGCCCACAGATGATGTACAGATTACAGAGGACTTGTCATACGAGGAAATTCCAGTTGCCATCCTAGACCGACAAATTCGCAAGCTACGAAATAAGGAGGTAGCTTCTGTGAAGGTTTTATGGAGGAGCAAGAATGTAGAAGAGATGACGTGGGAATCGGAGGAAGAAATGAAGTCTAAATACCCCCACCTATTTCAAACTGAAGATATGGTTCGAGATGGGACGCTACAACATAGCTCTATGTAGGCTAGCAGGTCATCAGGTAAGCTTTTATTTTTCACTTTCAATATTTATGATTTACGGTCGGTGAGGCAAATTGCTGCTATTTATAAAGATTGGCCATGTGTGGCATGCATAGTATGTTTTCTGGCTGCGTGCAGGTTGGTTTTAACCTAGTGTACGAAGGATACTCTGGCAAAATTTTCCAAAGTCTCTAAGAGTAAACATTCGAGGACGAATGTTCCCAAGGGGGGAGTGATGTTACACCCTATATTTTTGTACGTAAAAATGCGTCGTAAGCAAACTAATGTAAGACCAAAAATGAGATAATATTTAAAAGTATATAAAGTAAGTTAATCATGTTACCTATGAGGTTACAAATATTGAAGATCATGAACAACAAGTACAAAGAGGGTTGGACAGTTCAGAAGCTAAAGCAATTGAATAAAACAATGTTTCGTCGAAAGTCGACAAGTTGGGAATGTTATAACATGTACCTTTGGGGTGAGACTAGGGTGATTAACATGATAAGGAGATTATGTTATGATTTATATTAGTCGTATGAGATCCGTGTGTTATGTTTTAATGTCAAGCGAGTTGTGGAACAAAAGTCGATGAAAGTCATCACTAGTTACACTCATAAGTTTTACTGAAACTTTAGGTCAAATCTAACTGCAATTTTCTCCCAATATACTTAGAGTTATGGGGTGTTCCACCCATCAAATTAAAGATCTATGAGTCTATTTTCCAATGCATTAAACCGTTTGTCAATACGACATCGGAGTAGTGAGATATGGGCATGTTTGCGATACTGCGCAAGCTGCTAGGTGACAAGTAGGTGTGTCACCTACTTGCTTAAATGAAAGCCCAAAAATGGGCCATTTCGGGTCGTCCAAAGAGGCCTTTTAAAGGCCTATTTTCTTCATATATTAGACTTAAAATAGAGCATAATAACCAGACATAAGCTCTGCAAAGAATCCTCCCAAAAATTTCCCACAAACCCTAATTGATTTTCTCTCCCTTTCAAGTTCTAATTGGAGGTAAAATCTAGAGTTTGAAGAACCAAGATAGGAGCTGAGATATCCAACAAATAAGGTGAGTTTACTGCTCTCTTTCATCCAGTTTTTCTTCTATAAATTCATGGTAAGTCGTTCTATACTTGTGAGAACTCACGGGACGGTGATCGAAAGCCGTGAGTTCGAGTTATTCACTTGTAACGGACTGTTTTGTGGACTGTTTTGTGTTGCTGTTGAGCTGCGTGTTTTACTACTGTTTTGTGGAGTTTTGGAGGAGGAAGGGGGTGTAGAAACACCATATAAATGTAGGGTGGTTGGCTGGTCGTTCGTCATAACATTTTCGGGTCGTTTGACACTACTACGGTGGTCGTTTTGTGTATGAAGAGATTGGGGTGTGTTGGGCTGTTTTGTAGTATTTGATGGTGTATATAGGGCTGGAAAATGATGTATATATGTTGTCATTGTTCTGTTCTTGTATTGTTGGTGTTATCTTGAATTTGGAGGAAGTAAGGATTATAGGTGAGATGCTGCCCGTTTTAATACAAAATAAGTTTGCCGTTCGTTGTGCGATAGTTGTAACTTTCGTAACTTAACGATAGTATTATTATCATTCTTGTAGATTAAGGTGCGAAGAGGTGAGTTCAACTTGGTGATTGGAAATATTGTGATAAGGTATGTTAAGGCTAAGCCTTCCTTCATTTTGGCATGATCTCGTAGCTACATGTGTTAGTAATGAGACAAAAAGAGAAGTTCATATTCATGAATTTATTCACACTATTCTAGTCTCATAAGTTACAATATTATTCCTTATCGAGATTCTATATTCAATTTAGTATTGTCTTCTTCCAGTCAAGAGAGCAGCAAGCCTATATATATATAGTATTACAGTATTTTCATTACCATCGAGCTATAATCGATGGGCAGGCCCCTATTGGGCAACCTCTGATCAGATGAAAAGTTATATACCGAGCCTACTGTGGCCGAGCGCCTATGAGCGAGCCCAGCATGGTCGAGATACATAGCCTAGTATGGCCGAGCGCCTATGAGCGAGCCTACTACGGCAGAGCAGTTATATATACCGAGCCTTATAAGGCCGTACAATTATTTTACTTACTATATTGAAGGAGTTGAGTCAGTATCAACAGGTAAGTATATCTCCAGATCATCTTTGACTCCCAATTATTTTCAGTTATTATATTATCAGTTCAGTTTCAACTTTCAGTTATGTTATCGCCTTATATATTCGGTACATTATTTCGTACTGACGTCCCTTTTCCGGGGACGCTGCATTTCATGCATGCAGGTTCAGATAGACAGACGAGTAGACCTCCTCAGTAGGTGTTTCCAGAGTTTAGCCTGATCGGTAAGCTCCACATCCTTCGGAGTTATCGGGTCTAAGTTTTTGTGTGCATCTTATGTATGTAATTATATATATAATATGGGTAGGTCGGGGCCCTGTTCCGATCACAATATATCTATCAGTAGAGGCTTGTAGACATATCCTGTTGGTTAGTGCAGTATGTTGGGTTTGTAGGCCTGGTATGTATAATTTGGTGGTTTGTCAGCTGTAGTAGCTATGACGGCCTTTTCAGCCTAGCTTTATATTGATATTTAGTTAGCGCTAGTTTCCATTCAATTTTATATTTTGCTTCGCAAATTGTCTTGCAAGGTGGCCCCATGGCCAAAGTATGACATTATGTGTTCAGAGTCCCTTAGTCGCAATTTGGTACGCTAGGTTAGGTGAGGCACCGGGTGCTTGTCTCGCTCCTAGGTTCGGGGCCTGACACAAGTCATGGGAGGAGAACCTGCTGGTATGCCGAGAAGATATGACTGCCACCACCTACGGGCCCTGCCCTCCAGTTGGAAAGTGGTAAAATCCACCCCATGAGACTCCAGTATCCTCATGTTGTGCAGTCTGCCCCTATACCGGTCAATAAAGTCCTGGGGGTCCTCGTGTCGCTCACCTCCAAAGACAGGAGGCTGTAGCCTGGTCCATCTGTCTAATAGCCTATGCGAATTGCCAACCGCAGTTGGTATGGGCTCAGGTATAGCTGTTGCAACTGGCTGAGCTCCGCCCACGGGTAGTGCGCCCGGGGTCTAATATACGGCAGCTGTGTGCGCTAGAGTCTGAGCGGTAGGGGTATGTGCTCCCCCTCCCGCCTGAGAAGTGACAGGGTCTGCTGGAAATAAACCTGTCTGAGTCATAGAATCCATGAACTGTAGCATGCGGCCCATGACCTCCTGGAATCCTGGTGCGGACATGAAATCCACTAGGGCTTGTCCTATTGCAGGCACCTCGCCCTGCTCCTCAATAATGGGATCCTCTACTGGATCCACTGGTGGTGTAACTGGAGCAACTCTAGGATTCCTTCATCCTCCACCATGAACCAGAGCCCTCCCTCAGCCTCTAGCAACAAGGGGAGCAGCTCTTCCATGGTCTGGTACATCCGCCGTGCACGTTCTCACCATCTGTGAGAGAAAGATAGAAAAATACTTAGTACTACATCAACTGCACGATAGGATATGAAGAAAGAATAGTTTCCTAACACCATATAGCCTCTCAAAGATAAGTACGGACGTCTCTGCACCTATCCGTAAGACTCTATTAGGCCTGCTCATAACTCGTGAGACCTACGTGAACCTAGGGCTCTGATGCCATGTTGTCACGACCCAATTTCTCTTATAGGTCGTGATGGCGCCTAACGTCGCCGCTAGGTAAGCCTATGACAAATTTACTACATGATTTCTTCATTTAAACAATTTCCAAGTAATTAATTCCCATTGGTTTTAGAAATTTTAATAATTGAGAGTTAAATGATTAAAATAAAAACGTCTGAATACAAGCATAAATATGTAAATACCCTAAAACCATAAAGTCTACTAGAGTGTGTGCCATGATCTGGTGTCACACGTGTATGAGCAACTAGTAGAATGTACAAAACTCTAACTGCTATATGAAATAAAGTAGACAGAATATAAATACAAAAGAGAGACTCTAGGGGCTGCAGAGTGGCTCGGGAAGCAGCTCACCACTAGGCCTTAGGATATGTGGGACGCGCGTTGGTAGGACCGCCAGATGCACCTGCCTCAGATCCTGCACGGTCAGTGCAGAAGTATAGCATGAGTACATAAACAACATGTTCCCAGTAAGTATCAAGTCTAATCTCGAAGAAGTAGTGACGAGTAGTCGACATCGATACTTACTATGGGCAACCAATAAAAGTACATAAGTTCTAAATAACATGGGTTATGTAATCAAGATAATAACTAAATAACAATAAAGAAGCAATGAATTTATTTCACACATGGTAAGTCCTAGATTAATTCCATCATGTATAATTTTAACATTTCAAGCCATGAAATGATATCAAATATATAATTAAACTCACGATTATGCCGAGGTCGTATGGCCCGATCCAGAATAATGTGTACACTGCCGAGGGTCGAGTGGCACGAACCATAAATGCATCTATCTACTGCCGAGGCGTTCGGCCCGCTCCACAAGAAGAGAGGATACTTTGTAAGCATTTGACTTAACGTTATTAAAGGCTAGCACACAACGTAGTACATATTCCATTAACAATCTTTCACAATTCCTCTAAAAAGTTTTAATATATTGTAGGCACTTTAATTAACAGATAAGGTGTGACATTTCAAATAAATCATGATTTGGGTCCTAAACTATCCGTACACAACATAAATAGTAGCTATGCATGGACTCTCGTCACCCCGTACGTACGTAGCCCCCACAATTAGAGGCAACCATTAATTTAAATCACCTATGGGGTAAATTCCCTCTTACAAGGTTAGACAAGAGACTTATCTCGTCTCACGGCTCACTTTCTGGTCAAAATTGTGCTCTAAAGTCCCAACTCGGTGCCGAACAATCCAAGACTAGCCAAACGTTATATAAACTAATCAATACATGTTCAGAAGTTCATATTCAAACTATTAGAGTGATTACCCAACCCCAATTTGAAGGATTCCTAAGATTCACCCCCTAGGCCCACGTCCCTGGATTCCAGAAATTTTACAAAGTTGTTACCCATAACCTCACGAACTTAAATATATAGTTTTTACTAAATTCCATAACCATTTTCGTGGTTGAATTCCATTTTTATCAAAACCTAGGTTTTTCAACTAAACTCACAATTTTTCACAATTTACATGTTAAAATCTACCTATAAACTATGTATTTAACTCATATTAGGTAGAAATTACTTACATCGAATAGCTAGTGAAAACCCCTCTCTAACCAGCTCCAAAATCGCCCCAAGAATGAAATATATGTAACCAAAAATGCTCAAACCCTGACTTAAATTAAGGTTTTGCCTTCGGCGATTTTCACGCCTGCTGAAAGGGCCTCGCAGATGCAGCACTCCCCCTCAGCTAGCTTCCTCGCTTCTGCGAACAGCGGCTCGCTTCTGCGAGACCGCTGCTACGGCGAACTCCTCGCATCTGCGCCTTCACCGCTTCTGCGACTGTCTTCTTCGCACATGCGATGCCATAGGTGCGGTCCCTTCGCCGCTTCTCCGATCACTGGGCAGCCTGTGTTACGCCGCTTCTGTTGTCCATGGCTCGCTTCTGCGAGCTCACACCTGCGGCTACCCTCCGCAGGTGCGATTACACTAGAAACCTGGTGCGTCAGCTGCTCTTCTTAGTCCAAATGAGTTCCGCGCTTCGTCTGATTAACACCCGAGGCCCCCGGGGCCCCGTCCAAATATACCAATAAGTTTGAAATCATAAAACAAACTCGCTCGAACTCTCGGAACGCATAAAACAACATCAAAACTAAGAATCACACCCCAAACCAAATCGAATCAACTTATGAACTTCAAGTTCTTCTAATTTACTATGAATGCGCTGAATCGTACTTAAACTATTCGAAATGAAACCAAATTTTGCGTTCAAGTCTTAAATCACCATACAGAGCTATTCTCAGGCTCGGAATCCCAAACGGACCTCTAAACACCAAAAATACTCCAAACCAAATTTAAAGAACTTCAAAAACCTTCAAGTTGACAAATATCAATATTAGGCGCCGAAACACTCCCGGGTAATCCAAAACCCGATCCGAACATACGCCCAAGTCCAAAATCATCATATGAACCTATTGAAACCGTCAAATCCTGATTCCAAGGTCGTTTACTAAAAATACTAACCAAAGTCAAACTTAGCTCTTTTTGCCAACCTTAAGGAACCAAGTGTTCATATTTCAACCCGAACCCTTTCATATATCGAACGAACCATCCTCGCAAATCATAAAATAGTAAAAGTGCATACGGGAAGTCTTATTTAGGGGAACTGGGATCTAAAAGGTAAAATGACCCGTCAGGTCATTACAAGTTCAAAGCATTCTGCTTAGAGAATGGGATCAAAGTGATCAAGACAGTTCCTGGAACACCAGAACAAAATGGTGTTGCTGAGAGGATGAATAGAACTCTGAATGAATGAGCCAGAAGTATGAGAATACATTCTGGATTGCCGAAGTATTTTTAGACCGAGGTTGTTAACACGGTAACATACCTCATAAATAGGAGACCCTTTGTACCGCTGAATTTTGAAATTCCTGAGGTGGTATGGACAGGAAAGGAGGTAACTCTCTCAAATATGAAAACTTTTGGTTATGTTGCTTATGTGCATATAAACTCTAATGATAGAGATAAGCTTGATCCTAAAGCCAAAAAATGTTTCTTTATTGGCTATGGTGATGATAATTTTGGTTATCAATTTTGGGATGATCAGAATAGAAAGATCCTAAGACATAGGAAAGTCACATTTAATAAAAATGTGATATATAAAGACAAGCTTAAAGTAGAACCAACCAGCACAAGCAAACTGACATCTGAAATAGTTGAGTTAGAAGAAACCTTAGAAAATGAAGTGGCTAGAGGGATTATAACTGATTCTGAAATTGAAGATGAAGAACCAGAAGCCAAATCTGGATCAGAACCAGAACCGGAACCAGAGATAGAATCAGATGCAGAACCAAATCTAGAGTCAGGACTTGAATCAAATTCGGGATCAGTTACTCTTGAACCTACATTAAGGAGATCTAAAAGAGTCACGGATGCTCCTGATAGGTTAACTATCTCTTCTCTCTCCACTATTTACTTTTAACTGATGCTGGAGAACCAGAGCATTTTGTTGAAGCAATGCAGGTGATAAACTCTAATAAGTGGAAGCTAGCCATGAAATAAGAGATGAATTCTCTTCTAAAGAATAAAACATGGATACTTACAGAGTTACCAAAAGGGAAGAAGGCATTGCAGAACAAGTGGGTGTACATAGTCAAGGAAGAGCATGATGGTAAGAAGAGATACAAAGCACGATTAATAGTAAAAGGCTTTTAGCAAAAGGAAAGAATCGACTACACCGAGATCTTCTCCCATGTAGTCAAATTAACTACTACAAGGTTGGTGCTAAGTAACGTAGCTACAAAAAATTTGTATTTGAAGTAGCTAGATGTTAAAACTGCTTTCTTGCATGGTGACCTTGAAGAAGACATATACATGAAGCAACCTGAAAGTTTTCAAGTTTCTGGTAAAGAAAACTTTGTGTGTAAGTTGAATAAGAGTTTGTATGATTTGAAACAAGCTTCCCGACAATGGTAAAAGAAATTTGATGGATTCATGCATAACAATAGTTTCACACGATGTGAGATGGACCATTGCTGTTATATCAAAAAAATTGATAAATCTTATATCATTTTACTGTTGTACGTTGATGATATGCTAATTGCAGGATCTAGCATAAATGAGATCAATATGGTTAAGCAACAACTAGCGGAGGAGTTTGAAATAAAAGACTTAGGACCAGCTAAGTAAATGCTTGGATGAGGATTAGCAGAAACAAGTCTGAAGGAACCTTAAAATTGTCTCAAAAAAGTACATACATAAGTAAGCAGGTTCAGTCTTCATGATGCAAAGACCAGAAGCACTCCACTCGGAAGCCATTTTAATAAGAACCAATCATATAAGATAGATGAAGAAAAGGAAGTACATGTCCAAAGTTCCATATGCTTCAACAGTATGAAGTTTGGTGTATGCTATGGTTTGTACTAGACATGACATAACCCATGCAATTGGAGTTGTCAGTAGATACATGTCAGATCCAGAAAAGGAGCATTGAGAAGGTGTAAAATGAAGTGATAAGGATTTACAACAATATTAGCCAAAGTCTTAGTTAGCTTGTTTATAGGAAAAGATTGATAAAATCGAGGCCTAGGACATGTCAAGCCAAAATTTCTTAATTTTAGTTTCTATGTCCTTTTTCTCCCACTCAGCTTCAAGCGCCTGAGTTTATATCCAAAGGTTCTCAATTGTACCAAAATTATGATAAATACTAGCCGATACATCGCCCCAGTGACTTGAGAGAGAATTCATCAATATAACTATAGCTCTCCATGTATTGACTAATATATGATAAATATATTATATGTTTCTATTGTATATATTATACAAAAATATAAAAATTATACATTTGTTGATTATTATTTTGGGGAGCATGACCAATTCAAGATGAAAAATGAGTTTGCTCGTACATTGAGTAAAAATCCTTAATTCTTCAATTCTCTTCTTTCTATACAAGTACATGCTTAAATGAAGTTACTAAAATCAAAATGTGAAAAAAAACTACCAATAGTTCTTCCGGATAACATAATACGTAGATAAAAAGGAAACTAGGGATTAAATGAGCAAATTAGATAGAAAGAGTTTATAGCTTTAAAATCCTTGATCTATATATAGCATAAGATATCAGTTGACTCACCACACTAGCTGTCAGTTACCACAAATTATCTTGTGTACACTTGCTACAACAGTAGTTAATTATGGAGTTGATAATTATATTGTTGTTGACTTTTCATTGCTCAATGAAATTGGTGGCCCAAAGTCAAACTGTAACAGTCCAACCTGCTAGTGATATTGTCCGCTCTAAGCCTAGGCCCTCACAGGTTTAAAACGGGTAAAATTTAAAAATAGCCAGATTTACAAGTGGTAATTGAAAAATAGTCACAAGTTCAAAAGTAATCGAAATTTAGCCACTTTACATGTAAAGATAAATTTGAACGAAAACACTGTTCAAAATCTGGAAAATATTCCAGCATAATATACTGGAGTTCAAACTTTTTACATGTGAACTTCCAGCATAATATACTGGAGTTGCAGTATATTATACTGGAACTCCAGTATATTATGATGGAGTTCTAGTATAAATATACTAGAGTTCCAACATAATATACTGGAAGTTCATACACAGGTACTTCAATCTTCAGTATATTATGCTGGAACTTTTCGTGTTGCAGCAAAATAGTGGCTATTTTTCAATTAATTTGCAAACACTAGCTACTTTTCAATTACCAGTCCAAAAACTGGCTAGCCGGTGCTATTTTTACGTTTAAAACGCGTCATTGGGGTCTAAGGCATGTCTACTTATATACCCACCATCTCTCCCAAATTTTGTCGATGTGAGATTTGCCTAGGATGTCACATACACCCCCTTAGGGACTCAGCGTCCTTGCTGAGGTTTGCCCCACCCCGTTCAAGGTTGCACGCCGAGTGGTTCTAACCGCACCATATGGCCGTCCTCGTCCTCTACTCCGGCCCCAGCGTCTCTGGGCTCTAGCAGGGGGCGCATGTGTCTAACCATCAGATCCAGTTGTGCATGTCCTCGCCATCTGTTAGAGAATAGAAAGACATAGATTTAGAATTTTGAAGTCAACAAATTCGCACGATAAGGAATCAAAGAAGCGAAACTTTTCCTAACTGTTCCATAGCCTCCCGAAAATAAGTACAGACGTCTCCGTACTGATTCGCGAGACTCTACTAAACCTGGTTGTGACACCGAGCTCTCTAATATTCCAGCATGCTGGTAATATTGTCCGCTCTGGGCTTAGGCCCTCAAGAGTTTAAAACGCGTTACTAGGGTCTAAGGCATGTATACTTATATACCCAACATCTCTCCCGCATTTTGTCGATGTGGGATTTTTCTAGTATGTCACATACACCTGTCCTTGGTTGTTATTTCCTTAGCATATTATTAGTTTTTTTTTCTCTGTGTTGCATTAAATTAATGTAGTTCCGTGTAGCCAACCTTGATATGAAATTTGTTGTTTAAATTTCATTACTGCCGTTATTACACTACCTTACACTTGTTCAGTCTTTTTATTTATCGCAGTATGGCCTAGACCTGACCTCGTCACTACTCTACCGAGGTTAGGCTTGGCACTTACTGGGTACCATTATGGTGTACTCATGCTACACTTCTGCACATCTTTTTGTACAGATCCAGGTACTTCCTACCAGACCAGGCATCGGTGAGTTGAGTCCGTATGCAAAAACTTCAAGGTATACTTGTCGGCCTCCGCAGGCCTCAGAGTCCTCCTTCCACCTGGATTGTTTTATTTCCTTGTCCTTATTTAGACACTATTGCATAGGGATATTCAGTATCACTTCATAGAGCTTGTGACTTGTATTTCACCGAGTTTTGGGTTATTACTTATATACTGAGTTGAGGAGATTTTCTTTGCATTAGTTGTTGAGTTTTAAAATTTTAATTATTATTTCGGTTAATTTCCGCATGTCTTTAGGCGTACCTAGTCTTAGACATTAGGTGCCATCACGATATCCTACAGAAAAAAATTGGGGTCAAGGCACAAACCATATTAAAAAGTTTCAAATATATTTAATAAATTTAGCTAGTGCGTCACACATGCATTCTGTACATCACAAGTGCATCTCGTGCGTCAAACGTGCATCCCGTGTCAATTAGTAATTTTTTTTAAAGAATCACACTTATATTATTGAAATTTGTGTGTGAGGTATAATAAAAATTTAAAGAAAAAAGTAAAAACTCAAATTTATAAAAGATGATCTTATTTCAACGAATTTGTTGTAAACTCAATATATATGCCAAACCTCTGAAAATGAACGATTATAAATGATAGTAGGTTACCGACTAAACAATAGATAAAAAATAATTAGATAAACATGGCAGATTAAAACAGTGGAGGAAAACATAAAGTTTGTTACAAATTAATTTGATTATATTAACTGATAAGAGAGACAAAGAGATATTAATATTTAAATAAAGAATTAAAAAATTATATATATATATATAACAAGTATGTATGTGCTACAATGGCCTCCTACCTTTTGTACCATTCTAGGAAATACTTGCAAAATAGGTACTAAGGAACTGTTCTACATCCTAGGCCTTTGGCCTAGACCTACGAATGCTAGAGAAGCAAACATAACATGTACACGTCTTGCACCTAAAAATGAAGACCAAAACATAGAGAAACCGGTGATGCTGCTATTTTCAAACTATTTTTTTTTATAACGAGGCATAATTTTATAAGGACTTCCAAAAGCTGGAAATTATAACTTTTTATGCTTTATATAGTTGAACGTGTACCAAAACTTAAAAATAGATCTCAAAGATATTTGGCCAAATTTTCTAGCTAGTCCAGATATCGAGTTCCAAGGGTACGTAAGACGATGATTGTTGTAAAGGGCAATGTGAATATGCTTGACAACTATCCAGCTTCTTAAACTAACATAATTACCTCGTATTAGTTGTAGAGAAAATAGCATGAAAAAATAACAATAATATTGCTATAATATTATTTGTAATCAGATGCACGAATTAGCTTGAGTCGTGTTGGACACTATCCTAAGAAATTATTTCACCTGTGTGAAATATTTTTTCAGTATTAAACAAGCTTACCTCTACTTAAGAGGATACATGAATGAGCAAAATATTAAATTACAAACTCAACTATTTAAAAGAGAGGAACGTAAGAAAATACACTACTAAATTCTGAGAAGGAAAGACAACAAAGGGAAGATGGTGGAGAACGAAAATGCAAAGGAAAATTGCTAAACATTGATGCCTAATTTGAATGCCTATTTATAGTGATAGAATAAAAGGGTCCACCAAACTCTATAGAGAACCAAGTTCTCTATCAGTTTCACTAGAACACACGCACACTGCAGTATGTAGATGACAAGAGGAATTTTACGTGAAAAATTCTCAGCTCAACGGGATTAAAAATCACGACCTACCCTTGTAGGATTTCAACTTCACTACTGAGCAACTTTTAGATTACAACCTATGCAACCTAGGAATTAACCTTTTAATCCCTCACTAACTTGTAATACTCTATTACAAGGCACTTTATAATAACTCTATTACAAAGACTTTACAACTCGACTAACTCTAGCCAAGACTCAAACACAAAGGTTTAAGGTTTACAAATAGTTTCCTACAGAATACTTCTGAACAAGCTAAGTAGGAAATACAATTTAAGAACTATTACAAAGTTACAACTCAACTAAGAACATACAATAAATTATTGTGGGGAACTGATCCTTAGTAGTGTTGTTCTTTGTTCTTGATGCACTTGAGAATTGATTGCTTGATGATCAATGACTGTGTGAGAGCTTCAATGAATTCTCTAAGTGAACCAATGATTTGTTTTTGCCTTCCTTGATGTTAATAATGCATTTGTGACATCACTAGAATGATGTCAGCAAGGTAGGTAAAAGACACTCCCCATAAAATTGACTGTTGCACTGTTTCTGTACTGTAGCGTGTACAGGCAGCAACTTTACAGCTGGGGCAGTTGACTTGTACAGTTTCCTCGGGAAATGATAGTTATTTGTTCCCTTTGTTGTCCCTCTGACTCTGAAGAGTCAAACCATATTCCAAGCTAGAACCTTTCGATCTTAAGGTCTTGAGGATATGTAACTGATTCCTTATCTGGTTCTTGACAATAAGTTTGTTAGATCATCAAAACATAAAGCAAGATACTTGTAACCTATCAATTTTCCATTTTTTATGATGACAAACTTATAATTTAAACATCCCAGACAAGTTTCCCCCTGAGTCTGTATTTCCCCTTAATTAGTGCTCATTAATCAATTATGCACATTAATCTTCCCCCTTTTTGGCATCATAAAAAGAAGAGCAACAAGTATATAGCAAAAAGAAGTCTAGCTTGAGTTAACTCATGCCACTTGTGTGCACACAACATGATTAAAAACAGAGAATAAAGACAAGGCATAGTTAGCAAAAAGGGAAAAGCTGGCATTAGCATTAATTTGGATTTTTCAACAGGAGCAGAGACAATGTTACTACCACCATCCACAGTTTTGAACAAAAAACAAAATACCACAAACATCATCATAAAAACTGACACTGAGGGAATAGATTGATCACTAAAGACTGGACACTGAGGGGACACTGTTTAGGGAGCACTGGAAGGAGATGGCTTAGAGAGGGCTTGGAGGACTAAATCTATTCAAGCATTTGCTGACATTTGCTCGTTGAGCAGTCTCTCTTTCAGGTCCTCCACTTGTTTCCTGAGCTCAGCATTCTCTTTTGTTAGACGAGAAACCTCTTCTCGTTGTGAACCTGAGGTCCTAACAAGGTTGGAGGCACCACCTAAAACGTTACCAATAACTGAATATGAGAGTTAACTGACTCTAGGCACATTTTGTATGAAACAAACCTCTTTCTCACATTACTCACATTTCTAGGTAACGTTGAGAATACGTTGTATATCAATTTCACAACAATCTTACATACCTCTTTCTTTCTTTCTTTCTTTTCATAAGTGTTGTACACAGTAATGCCACAACGATGAGCAACGAACATGAGCTCACTCCATAGTAGAAAAGAACTGGTAAAACTTGTCATGGCTTTGTGAATGAGTCTTTTTGACATGGAAAAAGTGGTTGATTGCAGTGTTTTAAAAGGTGTGGGCGTAAGGCGGGGCGTTTTACATATGCCTCAGCAGGGCGTAAGCCCCATAGGTATTTAATTTTTAATATTTTATAAATAATATAATGACAATTAATATTTAACTGAGTCTCAAGGATAGCATTCCTTGCTTTCAATTTCCTTATCTCCGAGGTAGCACTATTCTGAGTATTGATCAGCTGAGATATGGTAGAAGTGCCTCCAACCCCTCCAATTTTCTCGATACACTCATATTCTTCAAGAGTAGCTTTGGAGAAGGTTTGCTTCTTTGTGCCCACTTTAGCTTGTCCCATAGGAACCTCAAAGTGCTTAAAGACCTTGGTGAGAAGGAACCCATACGGCAGCCCATGATTACCATCTTTAAAGTCTGCCACTTTGTTCATGTGCTCTATCATAATCCCAGGTAGATTGATGGTAGTGAAGTTGTCCAGTACTTCCATGAGGAACAGGTCTGCACTAGAGGTGATAGATCTTCTCTCAGCTCGAGGCAGCAGTACCTTGTTCACCATCTCAAACAGCAGTTGGTATACAGGAAGGAGGGCCTTCTTCTGAACCCGTTCCCCCTGCTGAACTGCTCTGTCCTTTAATATGGAATTTCTGACATTTTGAGAACATGATCCATGAACACTAGACAGCCCTTCAGCAGGAATACCAAGAATAGACCCTAACAAGGCAGAGTCCATCACCATATCAACTTCATTCACCAACACACAGATGTGATCATCTTCAACTTTAAAAAGGTCAGCATAGAAACTTTGAACTTCCTCTTCATACACCATTAGAGCATCATTTATGAAAGAATATGTCCACTGTTGGAACTCACAGATCTCAACCGGCTGTCTCATACCAGCCTCCTCCAAGATATCAGGGAAAAATGTGCGGCCCTATAGCACCTTTTGACTTCTTAACCTCTCTTTCCCAGCACTCCTTGGATCACCCACTCTGGCCTTCTTTGAGGAACCAGGTTCCTTGTCTGTATCAGCTTTTATCTTAGCAGACTTGCAAATATTCTTTCCTTTTTCATCAGACTTCACAGACTTTTTACCCAATTCTTCCATCACCCTGGCAGCAGACTCTTCTACCAACTTATCACCAGATTCTTTCACCATATTTTCACTAGCAACAACATCATCAGACTTGTTCAAACTTTCAGCAGACACAGAAGATCCCCTTTTAGTCTTGGGGAGACCATGCTTCTGTGAGCGCTTTCTAGTCAAGGAACCAGGTTCCTCTTCTACTTCATCATCCACATTCACAACTGGCAGTATCTTCTCGTTCACAACTTTCCCATTTTTCACTAATTTTCTTCTCCTTGACTTAGCTTGGTTGTTCTTAAGCACAGACTCAAGAGCCTCCTTCCTTTGCAACTTTGTAGTAGGTCGCTTAGGAGTATGCTCTTAAGCAACCATTGGTTTATGCCTAGTCAAGCTAGCAATTGGCATATCGTCAGAATCCTCTTCACTATCGCCTTTTTCTTCTCTGGACACAGATCTTTCCTCAGGCATCACCACACATAAAGGCTCAGCATCAAAATGAGGAGAGGGAGCAGGGTCAACACTGACCTGGGGCTCTTGAGAGGACCCCTGAGTTAGATTCTACTGGGAGGAATCAAATCCCTCATTTGGTACCCCAGTAGTATTGTCCTGTGTCAATTGTTCAACAGGAACAAGCTCTCTACCATCTTTCACAGTCTTAGACTCTTCCCCCTGAGTCCCAAAACCATCACCATATCCTTCTATAACAACCCCTTCATGAGCTATGGACAACATGTTTTTTATTGCCTCTTTTTCTTGTACATCCATAGAGCAGTCTTTATTGAGTCAAACTTCTCGGAACTATCAGTTGGATCTACCTTTGACCCTTTTTTCATAGGCGAGCTTGAAATTTCCTGATTTTCTTCTTTGTCAGTAGAACTCTATTCATCCCCTTTTTCCGGTGAAGTAGGAGAATGGCTCTGGTCTACAAATCTTTTGGGAGTTGAGATTTTGTGACTCCTATGAGAACCAGAACTCGAGTGGGTAGGAGAGGAGATGGAATGTGGGGATGACTTTGTCCTAGGGTTTTGGTTAGCAGTGGTGTGGGGTAAGGAGTCTAATATCTGTGTTTCAATAGGTGAGGACTCAATGGGGATGTCACTTGGAACACTCGAGGTTGTTTGATTTTCAGCCATGGTGAGAAGAAGAGAAGGGATTTGGCAGTTTAAAGAAAGGCAGAAGAATGGGTTTTTGAAATTTGATGGGAAGAGTTGTGACAGTGATAGATGAATTTATGATGGATGAGGGACTGGTTAAGAAAGGGCGGTAGTTTTGGGAGTCGGGTCTATTATTATTAACGGGTGAGACGTTTGGGTTCACAAGATGCAGGGAAAAGAAACTGACGCACTGATGATGTGGCACTTGTTTTAATCGTTCAAAATTGTGCATGAGAGAACAGAGAAACTACTAACATGTGTCAGGAGAACCAGGTTCCCTGACTAATCTTGCATCTATAAGCTTTGCCCTTTTTACCAGCGCGTACTGCATCAACTGCCTATTTGCTCTGTAATCATCATGCGTGTCTACCTGTAACGATATAGAGATGAGTTAGACTTTGCCAGAAAATACTTTTTAGCTAATTTTACCTGAACATGTCTTTCATAGCCAATCATCGAGGTACCAGGTTCTCAGTTGGGCTTTATCAATCCCAGTGCCAGACGATTTCTTTCAAAATGTTCTCTACTCAAAGCCTTGGTAAATATGTCTGCAATCTAATCTTCTGTGGTGCATAATTTCATGCAAATGAGCTCCATTTCAACATTGTCTCTGAGGAAGTGATGATGCACGTCAATGTTCTTGGTTCTCTTATGTTGGATAGGATTTTTGGCCATATTGAGTGCACTTGTATTGTTGCATAGGAGAGGCACACAATCTGAGAACACTCCAAAGTCTTCCAGCTGCTGGTTGATCCACAGCAATTGAGCACAGCAAGAAGCAGCTGCTACATATTCCGCTTATGCAGTTTAGAGTGCCACTGAGTTTTGCTTCCTTGTACCCCACGAGATTAGGCAAGAACCCAGGAAATATACCATTCCAGACGTGCTTTTCCTGTCCACTAGATATCCTGCATAATCAGCGTTAGCATACCCAATAAGATCAAAGTTGTCACCTGAGAGACAGTAGAGAACCATGTCCCGCGTTCCTTTGAGATATCTCAATATTCTCTTGGCAGCCTTCAGATGAGATTCCTATGGATTGGATTGAAACCTTACACAAAGGCCCACGCTGAACACAATATCTGGTCTGCTTGTAGTAAGATACAAGAGTGACCCTATGATCCCTCTATACATGGTCTGATTTACAGGGGAACTAGGTTCATCCATGTCTAGACGGGTAGCTGTGGCAATAGGGGTGTCGATGACTTTTGATGCTTCCATGTCAAACCTTTTCAGCAATTCCTTGATGTACTTCTACTGACTTATCAATGTTCTCTTCTGAGATTGCTTCACTTGAAGTCCTAGAAAGAAATTTAATTTGCCCATCATACTCATCTCGAACTCACTCCCCATGAGTTTTGCAAATTCTTCACAAAGAGAGTCAGATGTGGCTCCAAAGATGATATCATCAACATATACCTGAACAATGAGCATATTCCTCCCTCGTTTCTTCAAAAAAAGAGTGTTGCCAATTTTTCCTCTTGTAAATCCATTTTCTAGAAGAAATTTTGACAACCTTTCATACCAAGCCCGGGGAGCCTACTTTAGCCCGTACAATGCCTTGTCCAGTTTGAACACATGCTCAGGATGCTCGTGACTCTAAAAACCAGGAGGCTGCTTAACATAGACTTCTTCTTTCAGATAGCCATTTAGAAATGCACTTTTGACATCCATTTGGAACAGTGTGAACTCCATATGAGAGGCAAAGGCGATACGAATTCTAATGGCTTCCATTCGAGCAACTGGAGCAAACGTTTCATCATAATCGATCCCTTCTTCCTGATTGTAGCCTTGAACTACAAGCCTTGCCTTATTTCTTGTTGTATTTCCAAACTCATCAAGTTTGTTCCTGAATACCCACCTAGTTCCTATGATAGTTCGATCTGCAGGTCGAGGGACCAGGTGTCATACCTTGTTTCTTTCAAATTGATGCAGCTCCTCTTGCATAGCTGTGATCCAGTCTGCATCTTTCAACGCTTCTTTGATGTTTTTGGGCTCTATTTGAGAAAGAAAGGCTGAAAAGGCAAGTGAATTTCTGGCTTTTGATCTAGTTTGAACACCTGAGTTAAGAAGGGTGATTATGTTGTCAAGAGGATGTAAGCTTTTGTGCTTCTAGTTTGGTACCTGAATCTCATTTGTAGAGGATCCAGGTATATTTGACTGAGGTTCTTGGCCGCTTCTTACTTCAGTAAGTGGAGTACCTTGGACTGCATCAGCAACTCTATTTTCAGCTTCAGTTGTTGCGATCGTGGGACCAGGTTCCTCTCCAATGGATGGAGATGTATTTGCATCATATTTACTGGATTCCTTGACATGACTAATCATATCTGCCTTTCCATTTGCCATGTCAATAACTTCACCTGGAACAGATAAAAGTTCTCCATCTTGGTCAGCACGTCTGTCTTTCTCATAGGAGAGGTGAGATTCATCAAAGATCACATGTATACTCTCTTCAACACATTAAGTCCTTTTGTTGTGTACTTTGTAAGCTTTGATTTGGGATGAGTATCCCAGAAAGATTTCTTCATCACTTTTGGAATCGAATTTTCCAAGAGCTTCCTTTCTATTGTTGAGGACAAAATATTTACACCTAAAAGTCCTTAGATGTGTCAGCTTGATCTTCCTTCCATTTAGCAGTTCATATGAAGTCTTGTTCAGAAGGGACCTGATCATGCACCTGTTCACCAAGTAGCAAGCGGTATTGGCAGTTTCTGCCCAGAAATTCTTTGCGATCCCACTGTCAATCAACATTGTCCTTGCCATGTTTTCAAGAGTTCTATTTTTCCTCTCCATGATACCATTTTGTTGAGGTGTTCTTGGAGCCGAAAAATTATGAGAGATACCATTTTCAGTACAGAACTCATCAAATTTGGCATTGTCGAACTCTGTCCTATGATCAGACCTGATGCAAGCTACATTATTACCCATCTTCACTTGAATCCTTTTGACGAAAGCAATAAATACTTCAAAGGTTTCATCCTTGGTTCTGAGAAACAGAGTCCAGGTGAATCTAGAGTAATCGTCAACTATAACAAAGATATATTTCTTTCCTCCCCTGCTTTCCACTCTCATGGGTCCACAAGTGAAGAAGATCAAGTGACTTTGAGGTACTGACTTCCTTTTTGGGCTTGAAATGAGGATCTGACTTGCTTGCCTTTTACACATACATCACACACTTTGTGATCCTTGAAACTTGACTTGGGCAGACCACAAACTAGGTCCTTCCTGACCAATTTGTTCAGCAACGTGAAGCTTGCATGACCCAGCCTCCTATGCCATAATTCAGCATCATCATCAATAGAACTTAGACAATTGAGATCACCATTCTGTAGAGACTCAAAATTAGCAACATAGATATTTTTGTATCTTTTGCTACTAGCACCACCTTACCAGTCATTATGTTTGTGACTGTACATATTTTTGACATAAGCTCCACCTTGTTTCCTTTGTCACAAATCTGGGAAACACTTAGCAAGCTGTACTTCAACCCGTTCATGTAGTACACATTTTCGATTGAGTATGAGAGAGACTTCTCAATCCATCCAACTCCCAGAATGTATCCTTTCTTGTCATTTCCAAAGGATACACTCCCTCCTTGGAGGGCTTTAAGTGAAAGGAAATCACTTGTACTTCCAGTCATGTGCTTTGAGCAGTCACTATCCATGTACCATTGTAGGCTGCTTTCTTTCACTGTTCCTTGCACAAGAAAATTAGGAGTTAGACTTAGGAACTCAAAAGAATTTGGGTCCCTTGTAATGAGGAAAAGGGTGAATGAGGGATCTTCTGGTCCAAGAAGGAATCGTGCGTTTTTTATATGAGGGGCCAGGTTCTCTACCAGTAGTTACTTTTTCAGCAAAAACTTTATTTTTCTGTTGTGACTGAAATCTGGCCTTACAATTTTCTTTAAAGTGCCCAGTGTTGCCACAGTGAGTGCAAAGCCAATTATCAGGTACAGTAACATACTTGCTATGAGGGTTGTAGGGAATCTTTTCCCTTTGGAACCCAATCCCCTGCCTATTTCCCCCATTGTTGGTGTACATGGCAGTGATAACATCAGAGGACCAGGTCCACTTGAGTGATTTTTCAAGATCACTCTTAACTCTTCCTAGTTCTTCATGAAGTTGTTTGTTTTTCTCAAGCTCAGCACACAAACTAGACTTCACTGAATTTAACTCACTTTCAAGCTTAATGTGTGCCTCGCTTGCAACTTCCTTTCCCTTTTGAGAATTTTCAGGCCTACTCTCTATTTTAGGTTCACCAATTATTTCCTTCAAGTCCACTACCACCACTAATAGGTCATCTCTCTCATGCTCAATGTTAGCAACTCTCTCAGCTAAGACTTCTTTTTCCTTTCTTACACACTCAAAGGTCTCTTTTAGGTCTACCACAACGACCATTAGATCATCTCTTTCATGTTCTATATTTGTAATTTTTTCATCTAAGGCATCCTTCTCTTTCTTCAGGTTCTCAATTGTTTCCTTTAAATCAACAACAATGATTACTAAGTCATCTCTGGTTTGTTCTGCTTCTCCTAACTCCACAGTTAAAACATCTTTATCATTTATAAGACTGTGATAAGTATTAATTAACACATTTGCCAAAGACATGAGTTTTTTAGGAGAATAAGATTTCATATTTCTCTGAACATCCAGAAAATTTACCTTATCATCGTCGTCATCTTCATCATCATCCGACTGAGCCATCAAGGCAAAGATTGAGCCATACTCAGTTGCTTCACTTTCCACTGCCATCGTTGAACTATCACCATGATCATTTTCTTTTTCAGATTCACTGGAGGAGTCTCCCCATGCAGCAAGAGCTTGCTTTACAATATTGTCAACGACATTCTTTCTGTTGAAGCATTTATCAGGAACCGGGTTCCTCTTGGTTGCTTTGTCAAAGTTATTTTTGTACTGATCTTGCTTTAAGAGAGGGAACTCCTTGATAAAGTGTCCTGGCTTGCCACATTTATGACAGAGGTCATAAATTTTTGGCTTGCTAGAGTTTGCCCTTTTTGGAATGCCTTCATTCCTGCGAACCATCTTCTGGAATCTTCTTATCAAGTAAGCCATATCATCATCCTCGCTACTTGAATCATTGATGTCTGTCTTGAGGACCAAGTTCTTCTCCCTTTTGGGTTCTCTTCTTTCATTGTCCTTATAATTATTCATTTTATATATTTTCAGATTGCCAACAAGTTCATCTATGGTCAGTGTCTGCAAGTCCTTCGCCTCTGTAATGGCGTTCACTTTGCTTTCCCAAGAACTGGGCAGAACACTAAGAATTTTCCTGACAAGCTTGTTTCTTGGAATAGTTTCACCAAGATAGTGAAGCTCATTAATGATGGAGGTGAAGCGAGTGTGCATATCTTGGATAGATTCATCATCTTTCATCCTAAAGAGATCGTATTCAGTTGTGAGCATCTCGATCTTGGATTGCTTAACCTGTGTTGTTCCTTCGTGAGCTGTCTGAAGAGCCTCCCAAATTTATTTTGCTGATTGGCATGTCGATATCCTATTATATTCATCAGGACCAATGCCACAAACAAGAATTGTCTTTGCACGGAAGTTCTTTTCTATGGCCTTTTGATCAGCGTCATTGAATTCCTTTCTCGTCTTGGGAATGGCTACAGCTGGGTCGCCAAGATTCTTGGTAGGAACAAAGGGTCCGTCACATATGACATCCCATAGCTCAGAATCTTCAGCCATGATGAAGTCGTGCATCCTAGTTTTCCACCATCTGTAATATTGTCCATTGAACCTAGGTGGTCTGTAAGTAGACTGGCCATCTTCGAAGTTTGGAGGAGCAGCCATGAGGATTCTTTCTAGGTGTTAACCTGATAGAAAGAACCTGCTCTGATACCAATTGATAGAATATAAGGGTCTGCCAAACTCTATAGAGAACTAGGTTCTCTATCAGTTCTACTAGAACACACGCACACTGCAGTGAGTAGATGACAAGAGGAATTTTACGTGAAAAATTCTTAACTCAACGGGATTAAAAATCACGACATACCCTTGTAGGATTTAAACTTCACTACTGAGCAACTTTTAGATTACAACCTATGCAACATAGGAATTAACCTCTTAATCTCTCACTAACTTGTAATACTCTATTACAAGCCACTTTGTAATAACTCTATTACAAAGACTATACAACTCGACTAACTCTAGCCAAGACTCAAACATAAAGATTTAAGGTTTACAAAGAGTTTCCTACATAATACTTCTGAAGAAGCTAAGTAGGAAATACAATTTAAGAACTATTACAAAGTTACAACTCAACTAAGGACATACAATGACTTGTTGTGGGGAACTGATCCATAGTAGTGTTGTTCTTTGTTCTTGATTCACTTGAGAATTGATTGCTTGATAATCAATGACCGTGTGAGATCTTCAATGAATTCTCTAAGTGAACCAGTGATTTGTTTTTGCCTTCCTTGATGTTAATAATGCATTTGTGACATCACTAGA
>NW_027438664.1:0-52000 GCF_000715075.1 Nicotiana tabacum | reverse complement strand
AAATATATGTGCCTCATTTTACATCACAAGTTAAAAAGTCTTCTCTCTTTTCTTAAACTTCGTGCCTAGTCAAATGAGTTCACTTAAATTGAAACGCAGGGAGTATATATTACATGTTTATTACGAAATTCGAGTACATATTCATTTCAAATGCAATTTTCTTGACAGAAAGCAAATCCTTCTTCTCTATATTTGTTAAAGTAAGAAATCAAACATTTTCATTTCACGTAACTTTTATTTTAAACTTATATATAATCTATTATGTGTAACAAAAAATGGGACCCCATAAATCTGGGATAGGTGCTAATTCAATACTAGGTAACCAAGTTAGTAGCCTAGCAGAGCTCTTGAAGGGGGAACATACTAATGCATGAGTATGAGTACGTTATACATCTCATATTAGACCCCCCGAAAAAGAAAATGACGGTGAGGGAAAGGCAAGTAGTCAGAAGCAGGAAGCATAAGAAAGAGCAGTAAGAGCAAGAGCAGTCGCCAGAGGAGCTGAAAGCCACTTGACGGTAAGGAGAGGAGTAGGGCTGCTTATCGGGCGGATTGGGCGGTTAATTACTCTTAACGGTTTGGCTTAACGGTTATCGGCTTTTAAATGTATTAATCTGCTAGCCACCCGATAAGATATCAGGTGGATTGGGATCGGTTTAGCTCTTATCGGGCGGTTTATCGGCCTAATTCAATCTATATTGCGTGCATTAATTGTTTGTTGACCACCTAGCATACAAATTCATAATAGGAAATTACACATTGAGTCCAGACATACATGTCTGTTAATGCCTACATAAGAATGATGTAGTGTGTCATGTGGTGTAGAGTGAACAAAGCAGAATACATTGTAGTCTACATTACATCCCAAAGCAGACTATGATATGACGTAATTAAGGAAAAAGTAGTTCTAATGGACATGCCACTGTAACTCTTGCTAGCTATAACATGGATCATACAAGGAAATCAAATTTTATTGAGATAAATATATGATTGCCTGGGTTTAGATGCAAAAGAACAATTTCAGTAGTTTAGCTCATTAAATATAATGGCATCTAAGCTTTTATTAATTTATTCATATCACAAACGAAGCAACATTACAATAAACGTGCGGTCCTTCCCTTTGTTTCTTGTTTATTTTTCTTAGAAAGGTAACAATATATTAATAATTAATACAAAGGATGTGTTGGAGCCATATTTACAATTTTAAAAAGCAAAAATATGAGGTTGCTCTTCATACTAGGGCACTAAGATAGAGTGTTGGAAGCCTGGAAGTCTACGGGATAGAGTACTGCGGGTGGCTGCTGGAGTTCTGGTTGAATTTCTACTGAAGCTGGTTGAATTATGGTCGAATAAAGAGAACCATAATTCTGCTGGTGGTTGAAGTTTAGGTGTTAGGGTTCTGATTATTTAGGAATTAGGCGTTAGAACTTAGAGATAAAGTACTAGAAGAAGTGGAAGGATTTTTGATATTTAATATATATATATATATATATATATATATATATATATATATATATATATATATATATATATATTCTTAACGGGTTAACGGATTATCCGTTAAGAAAATTAAATAATTCGCCCCCAAACCGATAAGCCGTTAATAAAAAAATTCAATCTGTTTCCCGTCCGTTAAAACGTTAACCCGATGCCAATAAGACATTAAGCTTCGATTTCGGTTTGGTTTTCGGTTTCGGTTCGGTTTTGAACACCCCTAGAGAGGAGCTTCGATTGACTTTTCTTTTTGCTCCGCCCCTGGACCTAATTAATCATATAAAATTGAACTAAGTCATTTAAAAATTGTTGCTATAGCATTACTAGAATGGATGATTATTGCATTCTGGCTTTTCTTCGCATATTTTTGGTATTTGGCCAAGCTTCAGACGTTGACAGTCAGCCATTGTAAACACATGAGGATGCTTCATGTGATGATCCACAATATCATCTTTAAATTTAATAATTAATTTTGCATTCTAAGACCTCAAAAATAACTATTTATCATTTCTTGACTTGCGTACGCAATCCGTAAAATTTTTCGGAAAGTTTTCAAGTGAAAAATGAATTAAAATGTGAATTAGAGCTTTAAAACTCAACTAAGTTGACTTTGGTCAACATTTTGAGCAAACTAACTCGGATCAGTGTTTTAAAAGTTTCAGTATGTCCGTATCGTGATTTGGGACTTAGGCATATGCCCGGAATAAAATTCCGAGGTCCCTAGCCCGAGATATGGAATTTTGATTAAAAAAATTAAAAGTTTAAGTTCAAATAGTGACCGGATGTCAAATTATGTGAAAACGACGTCGGAATAAAATTTTGATGATTCCAAAAGCTCCGTATGGTGATTTGGGACTTAGGAGCATGATCAGAATTTTATTTGGAAGTCCGTAGTTGAATTAGACTTGAAATGCCAAAAGTTGAATTTTTGGGAAGTTTGAACGGGGGGTTGACTTTTTGATATGGATGTCGGAATCCGATTCTGAAAATTAAAATAGGTCTGTTATGTCATTTATGACTTGTGTGCAAAATTTAAAATCATTCTGAATTGATCTGATGTGTTTCAGCACAAGATATAGAATTTGGAAGTTCAAAGTTCATAGATTTTGATTTGAGGTGTGATTCGTCGTTTTGATGTTGTTTGATGTGGTTTGAAGCCTCGACTAAGTTCGTATTGTATTTTGGGACATATTGGAATAATTGGTTAAGGTCTCGAGGGTCTCGGGTGGATTTCGGAAGGTAAACGGAATGAATTTCGGACAAAGAGGGTTGTTGGAAATTTGTAGAAATTTCGCTAGAAATTTCTGGTGCGTGGAGCCAAATTTGGAAGTTTATATCTCGTAATTCATAAGGAATCGGAAAAGTTTCAAAACATAAATGTAGTAGTCATTTGATTCCAGTTTCCAGAAAGTTAAACCATTCATTATCTGGACATTTGTACAGAAAGTTATGATGGATTGAATGAAAGCTAGTAGAGCAGTTTCGCCAGAAATTCTGATGCGTGGAGCCGACTTTGGAAGCTTATATCTCGCAATTCATAAGGAATCGGAAAATTTGCAAAACATTAAAGTTGTAGTCGTTTGTTATAGTTTTCATAAAGTTAAACCATTCATCATTTAGACATTTGTACATAAAGTTATGATCGATTGAAGGAAGGCTGGTAGAGCGGTTTCTGGTGAACTTTTAGTGACGGAAAATGGACATTTAGTAACGGATGGGTAGAAACTTAAGGACCAAAAATGGTCATTTTCTTCATTTCGTTTTGGATTTCTGGAGCACAGTTCTACGGCGATATTTGTGCGATTTTCACGGAAAAATATTAGGGTAAGTGTTCCTTATCCTATATTGTTTATATTTCATGATTCCATACTCATTTACATCATGAATCCGTGAATTTATGGAAGAAAAATCAAGATTTTTGCAAAATATTTCAAAAACGAAAATTTAAGATTTGAAGGTCGAGTTGTTATCGAAATTTGATAAAATTGGTATGGATGGACTCGTAATTGAATGGGTTGTCGAATTTTGTAAGTTTCACTGGATTCCGAGATGTAGTGATGACCCAAAATGTCATCTTTAAATTTAATAATTAATTATGTGATCTAAGCACTATTTACCATTACTCGACTTGAGTGTGCAGTCCGTAAAAAAAATTCGGAAACTTTTGAGGTGAAAAATAAATTAAAATGTGAATTAGAGCTTTAAAACTCAACTTAGTTGACTTTGGTCAACATTTTGAGCAAACATACTCGGATCAGTATTTTGACAGTTTTGGTAGGTCTGTATCGTGATTTGGGACTTAGGCGTATGCCCGGAATCAAATTCGGAGGTCCCTAGCCCGAGATATGGAATTTTGATAAAAATTTAAAAGTTTAAGTTTAAATAGTGACCGGATGTTAAATTAGGTGCAAACGACCTCGGAATAGAATTTTGATGATTCCAACAGCTCCGTATGGTGATTATGGACTTAGGAGCGTGATCGGAATTTTATTTGGAAGTCCGTAGTGGAATTAGGCTTGAAATGCCGAAAGTTAAATTTTTGGGAAGTTTGACCGAGAGGTTGACTTTTTGATATCGGGGTCAAAATCCGATTCTGAAAGTTTTCATAGCTCATTTATGTTATTTATGACTTGTGTGCAAAATTTGAAGTCATTCCGAATTGATTTGATGTGTTTCGACACAAGATATAGAATTTGATTGTTCAAAGTTCATTGATTTAGATTTGAGGTGCGATTCGTCGTTTTGATGTTGTTTGATATAGTTTGAAGCCTCGACTAAGTTTGTATGGTAGTTTGGGACATGTTGGAATAATTGGTTAAGGTCCCGAGGGTCTCGGGTGGATTTCGGAAGGTAAACGGAATGGATTTCGGACAAAGAGTGCTGGAAATTTCTGTTGCAGAAATTTCGTGCGTGGAGCCAACTTTGGAAGCTTATATCTCGCAATTCATAAGGAATCAAAACATTTTCAAAACATGAAAGTTGTAGTCGTTTGATTATAATTTTCAGAAAGTTAAACCATTTATTATTTGGATATTTGTACAGAAAGGTATGACGGATTGAATGAAGGCTGGTAGAGCAGTTTCGCCAGTAATTTCGCGTGAGCCAACTTTGGAAGCTTATATTTTGCAATTCATAAGGAATCCGAACATTTTCAAAACATGAAAGTTGTAGTCGTTGTATTATAGTTTCCAAAAAGTTAAACCATTTATCATTTTGACATTTGTACATGAAGTTATGATCAATTGAAGGAAGGCTGGTAGAGCAGTTTCTAGTGGACTTTTAGTGACGAAAAATGAACTTTTAGTGACGGAAAATGGACTTTTAGTGACGGATTGGCAGAAACTTAAGGACCAAAAATGGTCATTTCATTCATTTCGTTTTGGATTTTTGGAGCACGATTTTTGGGCGATTTTCACGGGAAAACATTGGGGTAAGTGTTCCTTATCCTATATTGATTATATTTCATGATTCCATACTCATTTACATCATGAATCCGTGAATTTATGGAAGAAAAATCAAGATTTTTGCAAAATCCTCCAAAAATGAAAATTTAAGATTTGGAGGTCGAGTTGTTATCGGATTTTGGTAAAATTGGTATGGATGGACTCGTAACTGAATGGGTTATCGGATTTTATAAGTTTCGTCAAATTCCGAGATATGGGCCCCACGAGCAAATTTTGAGCTAATTTTAGATTTTAATGAAAATATAATATTTTCTTATGAAATTGATTACTATAATTTTTATTGACTATATCGAATTAATTATGACTAGATACGAGTCGATCGGAGTCAGAAAATCGAGGAAAAAATATAATACTTGATTAAATTGGAGCAAGTCGAGGTAAGTGACTTGTCTAACCTTATGTGGGGGAAATTTCCCCTAGGATTGGTATTGATGTGATTATTGAAATGTGTTGAAAATCGTGTACACGAGGTGACTAGTGTGTACACGGACTAATTGCGAAAGATTATATTTTTAAATTGTGTAGATCACTGTTGCGCATTTATTAAATTATTTTATCTTGTTATATTCTTCATCTTTGATTTGAGATATATACTCCAAATTTGTTTGATCTTTTCTTACTAATTGTTTTACCTATTTAGTTGAAACTTGGTTTCTTTTATTCTATGCATTATTTGAAGGTTGATTTTCTTTAAATTAAATATTATTAATATGAAGTATTTGACATTTTTAAACTTGATATTGAAGCAACGTAGTAAAGATTTTGAAATATTATTTTCCTAAATTATTTACTCCTAAATATTTTTATACTCATTGTGAGGGAGCCGTGAGCTCTTTATTGTGGAAAACTATTATTGATGATTTATTTTGGCATGAGCCGTGAGCTCTTTATTGTGGAAAAATATTGTTGTTGAATTATTTTGGCAAGTTAAATTATTTGAGCATTTGAGGTACAAATTGTGATATATTGTGATATTGATACGCATGCGGTGGTATAAGGTCTGGGTGTTGAAACGCATGCGGTGAGATAAGGGTAGCTTGATATGCGTGGCTAGTAGGGGAACTACTAGAAGTCATGCGGTGTGATAAGGGTGGCTAAAACGCGGGATGCTATTTCGGGAAAAACTGGTTTCTTTAAATAAATTATGAATGCTCCCGCGGTGATATAAGGAAATGAGATATTGTGAATTTATTTATGATTTGGGACTACGAGGCGGTACCTCGGGAGTGCCCTTGTTGATATTGATTTATGGCCATAGTTGCTTTCGATTAATTGTTGTGATTTTCATAAAGTTGAAGGAAATTCTGTTTTGATTCCACGAGATATTATTTGTAATTATTTGATGTCATTAAATGTGACATACTATTTGATTCATTTCCAATGTCATTTTATTTTACTACATTGATAAATATTTTACCATGCCATTATTATATTCCAGTAGGGCCTCACCTCACCTCGTCACTACTCTATCGAGGTTAGGCTTGGCACTTACTGGGTACCGCTGTGGTGTACTCATACTACGCTTCTGCACATCTTTTTGTGCAGATCCAGGTACATTTTACCAGCCTAGACGTTAGTGAGTTACCTGCGCACAGAGACTTCGAGGTATATCTGCCAGCGTCCGCAGACTCCGGAGTCCCCTTCTATCATTTTATGTTGCTTCCTTATATTTGATTTAGACCTTGACATATAGAGACATTGAGAATAAATTCTTAGAAGCTTGTGACTTATTTCTACCAGGTTTTGGGAGTTGAAATTGTTTGAATTGTAGTTTATTTATTTCAGATATTTATTATTATTCCGCATTGATAGGCTTAGCTATTCTTAGAGACTAGGTGCCATCACGACATCATACGGAGGGAATTTGGGGTCGTGACAAGTTGGTATCAGAGCACTAGGTTCATAGGTGTTATGAGTCACAAGCAGGTTTAGTAGAGTCTTGTGGATCGGTACGGAGACGTCTGTACTTATCTTCGAGAGGCTATGGAACTGTTAGGAAAATATTCACTTCTTTGATTCCTTATCGTGCGACATTGATTTAGCTTGAAACATATATCTCATATTCCTTTGTATCCACTCGTGTATGACATTGCGCACTCAATATCAGTTCTGCGTCGACGGTTTGTGATGCCGCAGATGGACTATGAGGGAGCTAGAGATGCTCAAACATTGCCTCAACGTGTGGTTCCGACTGAAGATATGGGCGTATTGAGAGATCACCCAGTGAATCATGTGGGAGTGCAACAGACGTTGGCGTCTGGTTGATTTATACAAGCTGTGAAGGTTATTATTATGGATCATCGGACGTTGTGACCTATGACTTCGCGCCGAGTGAGGGGAGTCCACTACTAATTGGTGGATTGCGGGGTCATGTATTATATCAGTTTTGGGCCTGAAATGTATATATGTGGTACTGAAAGGTTCCCTAAAATTTACACATGTTTAAGGCCTGAGATTTTGTAGAGGATAAGGTTGGGACTTGCGGTATGTCCGCCTCCTTAATAATCCTATACTTCAATACCAAAGGAGTTATAGAAACAATTCTAAATTTATAGAAGGTCTACTCAGCGTAGACGTCACTGTTGCAGATTTTGGTGTGCTTCGGAGTAAGTACACCTGTTGACGAGATCTGGACTATGTGGTTCGTGATAAGATTTGTCTGTATGGAGCTCTACTTTCATGATCATTGTGTATAAATAGGGGTAAGGGTTACCCCAAAGAATAATCGAAGAGTATGTTAAGAAATGGGTCAGCTCAACAGTGTTGAATCAGCATAACAAAAGAAGAAATTTGCCTTGGGAGAGATAATTCTCCACCGGTGTTCGTGGCAAGCCTATGAAGAGGGAAGACCAGCCAATGCAACACCGCCCATTTGGCTCAGTTCTCAAAAAGGCTTTTGAAAGAGTTTGTTTCCCAGACTCTCCATAATGCGTTGCGCATAGGGTTTGAACGGTTGTGTCAGGTCACCATTGACGGTGTCAGAATATGCCATCAAGTTCAATAAGTTAGCCTGTCATACTCCTACTTTGCTTCCTACAGCCAGAGGGTGAGTCCATAGACTCATTAAAGAACTCAATTATGATCATAAAATTTTGTACGACTCGGGAGCTACAAGCTGAAACTTCATTTATGCTAGTTGTACAAATTACCAAGATATTAGAACATGTTCGGGGTGAGGAAAAAGGAAACTAAGGAGACCAAGACATCTCAAGGTTCTGGGGGATTCAGTGGATTCTACTCTGCAAGTATAAATCATTATGGAGGGGGCTCGGGCAGTCGGGCAGTCGGCCAGCCGAGTCCGCACATCGGATTACTCGGGGTGCTCCAATAAGTTCTTTTAATGCACCACCGACATGAGTTCCTACAATGGTTATTCCAGTTATCTGCACAGACTCAATATGAGCAGCCTAACCCGCAAAAGGGTTGTTATGAATACGGTGATACTAGGCACATTATGAGAAAATTGTCCCAAACTTGGGAGAGACATATTTCATCAAAGCACTCAGGCTACGTGCCTCATTGCAGTTACTACACCACCCACACGACCAGTTAAGGGCGGAGGACAGACGGGTAAAAGGCGTCCTAGAGGTGGAGACCCAGCCATTGATATATTTATTTTACGGTATGGCAGAGGTCGCTACATCAGATGGTGTTGTTACAGGTACGACCTCGATTTAATATAAAGGAATAATTTCCTTAAGTTGATTCGGTTCTCTATATCGAAACGAGTATTCCTATTGTGCTCCACTTATGAGTGAGCTTCATAATTCTATAATTTACTTATGTGTTTACCCCTGTTGGGAGATTTTATGGAGATAACTACGCCTATCATTTCGTGTTGGTCACTAATAAGAGCTACGAGGCTAAATGTGGCTTTATGTTACTCATTTCGGTAAATTTTGATGTAAATTCCGAATAATTAATTGCAAATTATGAATTATATGCCCTATCGGTATGGGCTTCATTATGTGTTGTGAATTGGTGTAACCGAAATTATTTAAAAGGAGAAAATAGAAATTTTCAATTGGCACGATGTGCATATTACTTGTGATTCAGAACTGAGGATGAGATCCTCATATTTTTATATAAATTGATATGTTTAAACCGGGCTACGAGCTGCGGTGGAAGTTATATAAGGACCAGATCATTGTGAGAAAAATTCTTGTGTTTAAGTTCTCCCTTGTGAAATTAAATTTGTACTTTAGTACTAATAGGGAGTCATGCCTGTTAGGCTTATTTGAAAATTCTTATATGAAATTCTTTGTGCATAGTTGTCCGCCTTGGTGGCGTTTAATGTGACTCGTTAATTCGGGTAAATAATTATGAGGTCTTCATGCCTCGTATCTAGTTATCAATATTGTGAAGGTTTGCAACGAGATTTTTGTTAACATGAGGTTAAATGACGATTTTGTAATTGATTATGAACAACTATTAAGACCAGATTGACCTAGAAGGGTGCTCCGTTCATATGGACTGAGGAATGTGAGGAAAGCTTCCAAAAGCTCAAGACAGCTTTGACTACAGCCCCCGTATTGGTATTACCTATAGGTACAGGATCTTATACTATGTATTGTGATGCGTCGCGTATTGATCTCGGCGCGATGTTGATGCAAGACGGTAGGGTGATTGCCTACGCGTCTAGACAGTTAAAGGTATTAAAAAAAACGGTCCACGACCTTGAGTTAGCAGCTATTGTTCGTGCCTTGAAGAATTTGGCTTCAATATTTGTACGGTGTCCATTGTGAGGTCTACACCGATCACCAAAATATACAATATATGTTTAAACAGAAGGATCTTAATTTGCGGCAGCGGAGATGGTTGGAGTTACTTAAGGATTATTATATCACCATTCTTTATCATCTTGGGAAGGCCAATGTAGTGGCCGATGCCTTGAGTCATAAGGCGGAGAGTTTGGGCAGCTTAGCATATTTACCGGTAGCAGAGAGGCCTCTAGCCTTGGATGTTCAGGTCTTGGCCAACCAGTTTGTTAGACTGGATGTTTCTGAGTCGAGCCGAGTTTTGCTTGTGTGGTTTCTCAGTCTTCTCTTTATGACCATATCATGGAACGTCAGTATGATGACCCCCATCTACTTGTCCTTAAGGACACAGTTCAGCACGGTGATATCAAGGAAGTCACTAGTGGAGATGAAGATGTATTACGGATGCAGGGCAGGCTATGTGTGCCTAATGTAGATGGTTTTCGTGAATTGATTCTCCAGGAGGCTCACAGTTCGTGGTACTCCATACATCCGGGTGCTGCAAAAATGTAGCAGGACTTGAGGCAACATTACTGGTGGAGGAAGATGAAGAAAGACATAGTGAAGTATGTAGCTCGGTGTCTAAATTGTCAACAAGTGAAATATGAGCATCAACGACCGAGTGGATTGCTTCAGAAGTTAGAGATTCCAGAATGGAAATGGGAGAGGATCACTATGGATTTCGTTGTTGGGCTTCCACGGACTCAGAGTAAGTTCAATGCAGCTTGGGTGATTGTTGATAGATTGACCAAGTCAGCTCATTGCAATCCTATGATGACTACCTACTCTTCCGAGCAGTTGGCTCGAATCTATATTCGCGAGATTGCCAGATTTCACGGCATACCGGTATCTATCATCTTTGACCGGGGTATGCAGTTTACATCATGGTTCTAGAGGGCAGTACAACATGAGTTGGGTACTCGGGAAGAGTTAAGTACAACATTTCACCCTCAGACGGACGAGCAGTTCGAACGCACTATTCAGATACTGGAGGATATGCTTCGTGCGTGTGTGATAGATTTTGGGGGTGCTTGGGATCAGTTCTTACCACTTGCGTAGCTTACTTACAACAACAGTTGTCAGTCAAGCATTCAGATGGCTCCGTATGAGGCCTTGTATGGTGGGTGGTGCCAGTCCCCAGTGGGTTGATTCGAACCGGGCGAGGCTAGGCTATTGGGTATAGACTTGATTCAGGATTGACTTCGTACATCCCAATCTAGACAGAAGAGTTATGCAAATCGGAAGGTTCGTGATGTTGCATTCATGGTTGGTGAGCGGGTATTGCTCCGGGTTTTGCCTATGAAGGGTGTGATGAGGTTCGGGAAGAAGGGAAATTTGAGCCCTAGGTATATTGGGCCTTTTGAGATTCTTGAGAGAGTTGGAGAAGTGGCTTACAAACTTACACTACCACCTAGTCTCTTTGCCGGTCATCAGGTATTCTATGTTTCTATGCTTCGAAAATATCATGGGGATCCGTCTCATGTGCTAGACTTCAGTTCGGTTCAGTTGGACAAGAATCTATCTTATGTTGAGGAACCAATGGCTATTTTGGATAGGCATGTTCGAAAGCTAAGGTCAAAGAACATTGCTTCCGAGAAGGTTCAATGGAGGGGTCATCCGATTGAGGAGGCGACTTAGGAGACCGAGCATGATATGTGCATCTGTTATCTACACTTATTCACCAGCTTAGGTACTTTTTCTAACTCCGTTAGAGGACGAACGTTTGTTTTAGAGGTGGAGAATGTGACGACCCAAAATGTCATCTTTAAATTTAATAATTAATTTTGTATTCTAAGACCTCAAAAAATACTATTTATCATTCCTCGACTTACGTGTGCAGTGCGTAAAATTTTCCGGAAATTTTTCAGGTGAAAAATGAATTAAAATGTGAATTAGAGCTTTAAAACTCAACTTAGTTGACTTTGGTCAACATTTTGAGCAAGCAGACTCGGATCAGTATTTCGACAGTTCCAATAGGTCTGTATCGTGATTTGGGACTTAGGCATATGTCTGGAATCAAATTCCAAGGTCCCTAGCCCGAGATATGGAATTTTGATGAAAAAATTAAAAGTTTAAGTTTAAATAGTGATCGGATGTCAAATTATGTGCAAACGATCCCGGAATAGAATTTTGATGATTCCAACAGCTCTGTATGGTGATTTTGGACTTAGGAGCATGATCGAAATTTTATTTGGAAGTCCGTAGTGGAATTAGGCTTGAAATGCCAAAAGTTAAATTTTTGGAAAGTTTGTCCGGAGGGTTGACTTTTTGATATCGAGGTCGGAATCCGATTTTGAAATTGGAATAGGTATGTTATGTCATTTATGACTTGTGTGCAAAATTTGAAGTCATTCCGAATTGATTTGATGTGTTTCGGCACAAGATATAGAATTTGAAAGTTCAAATTTTATAGATTTTTATTTGAGGTGCGATTCATCGTTTTGGTGTTGTTTGATCTGGTTTGAAGCCTCTACTAAGTTCGTATTGTATTTTGGGACATGTTGGAATAATTGGTTAAGGTCCCGAGGGTCTCGAGTGGATTTCGGAAGGTAAACGGAATGGATTTCGGACAAAGAGGGTTGCTGGAAATTTGTGCGTGGAGCCAACTTTGGAAGCTTATATCTCTCAATTCATAAGGAATCGGAAAAGTTTCAAAACATAAAAGTTGTAGTCGTTTGATTTTAGTTTCCAGAAAGTTAAACCATTTATTTTTTAGACATTAGTACAAAAGGTTATGATGGATTGAATGAAGGCTGGTAGAGCAGTTTCGTCAAAAATTCTGATGCGTGGAGTCGACTTTGGAAGCTTATATCTCGCAATTCATAAGGAAACGTAAAATTTGCAAAACATAAAAGTTGTAGTCGTTTGATTCTAGTTTCCAGAAAGTTAAATCATTCATCAGTTGGATATTTGTACATAGAGTTAAGATCGATTGAATGCTAGTAGAGCAGTTTCTCGTGGACTTTTAGTGACGGATGGGCAGAAACTTAAGGACCAAAAATGGTTATTTCCTTCATTGCGTTTTGGATTTTTGGAGCACGGTTCTTGGGCTATTTTCACGAAAAAATATTGGGGTAAGTGTTCCTTATCCTATATTATTTATATTTCATGATTCCATACTCATTTAATCATGAATCCGTGAATTTATGGAAGAAAAATCAAGATTTTTGCAAAATCTTCCAAACACGAAAATTTAAGATTTGGAGGTCGAGTTGTTATCGAAATTTGATAAAATTGGTATGGGTGGACTCGTAATTGAATGGGTTATCGGATTTTGTAAGTTTTACCGGATTCCGAGATATGAGCCCCACGGCAAATATTGAGCTAATTTCGAATTTTATTGAAAAATGTAATATTTTCTTATGAAATTGATTACTATAATTTTTGTTGACTGTATCAAATTAATTATGACTAGATACGAGTCGGTCGAAGTCGGAAAATCGAGGAAAAAGTATAATACTTGGTTAAATAGGAGCAAGTCGAGGTAAGTGACTTGTCAACCTTGTGTGGGGGAAATTCCTCTAAGATTGATAATTGTAATGTGTGAAAAGTTGTGTACACGAGGTGACGAGTGTGTACACGGGCTAAATGTGAAATATAATGTTTTAAATTGTGTAGATCACTGTTGCGCATTAATTAAATAGTTTTATTTTATTATATTCTTCATTATTGATTTAATGTTTATATTTTTAAATTTCTTGACCTTTTCCTGCTAATTATTTTATCTGTTTAGTTGGAACTTGATTTCTTTTATTCTGTGCATTATTTGAAGGTTGATTTTCTTTAAATTAAATATTTTTAATATGAAATATTTGACATTTTTAAACTTGATATTGAAGCAACGTATTAAAGATTTTGAAATATTATTTTCCTGAATTATTTACTCCTGAATATTTTTGTAAGATTTTCGTACTCATTGTGATGGAGCAGTGAGCTCTTTTTTATGGAAAAATATTATTGTTGAATTATTTTGACATTAGCCGCGAGGGAAAAATATTATTGTTGAATTACTTTGACATGAGCCGTGAGCTCTTTATTGTGGAAAAATATTATTGATGATTTATTTTGGCATGAGCCGTGAGCTCTTTATTGTGAAAAAATATTATTGTTGAATTATTTTGGCAAGTTAAATTATTTGAACACTTGAGGTGCAAATTGTGATATTGATACGCATGCGGTGGTATAAGGTCTGAGTATTGAAACGCATGCGGTGAGATAAGGGTGGCTTGATATGCGTGGCTAGTAGGGGGAACTACTAGAAGTCATGCGATGTGATAAGGATGGCTAAAACGCGGGATGCTATTTCGAAAAAAATATTTTTCTTTCAAATAAATTGTGAAGGCTCCCGCGGTGAGATAATTAGGAAATAAGATATTGTGAATTTGTTTATGATTTGGGACTACGAGGCGGTACCTCGGGAGTGCCCTTGTTGATATTGATTTATAGTCGCAGTTGCCTTTGATTATTGTTGTGATTTTCTTAAAGTTGAAAAGAATTCTGTTTTGTTTCCACGAGGTATTTATTTGTCATTATTTGATGTAATTAAATGTGACATAATACTTGATTCATTTTCATTGTCATTTTATCTTATAATATTGTTTAAACATTTTACCATGCCATTATTTATTCTCCAGTAGGGCCTGACCTGACCTCGTCACTACTCTACCGAGGTTAGGCTTGGCACTTACTGGGTACCGTTGTGGTGTACTCATACTAAGTTTCTGCACATCTTTTTTTGCAGATCCAGGTATCTAGCTGTACGAGGAGACCACGCATCAGTAAACTAGCTGTACGAGGAGACTTCAAGGTATATCTGCCAACGCCCGCAGACTCCGGAGTCTCATTCTATTCTTGTTATATTGCTTCCTTATTTTCTTTATGACTATGTTATATAAAGATATCGATGATAAATTCTTAGAAGCTTGTGACTTATTTCTACCGGATTTTGGGAGTTGAAATTGTTTGAATTGTAGTTTAATTATTTCATATATTTATTATTATTCCGCATTGATAGGTTTACCTAGTCTTAAAGATTAGGTTCCATCACAACATCCTACGGAGGAAATTTGGGGTCGTGACACTTAGTTATATAAGGCAAGGAAGAAAACTAAAATGACAAGATTGTTTTCGTTATATCCATTTTGTGGGTTGCTTCAAGTTGCTGTAAGTTTACTGATCCTTTTGATAAGTAATTAATTAGACATAAGACAGGTGAGGGAATTCTGTTTCATAGGGTACTGGATTTCTTCTATGTTAAGTAGACCTATCTCAAATCCAGGAATTCTCTTTCTTATGATAGGCATTTGTTTAGCCGCCTTTCTTTTTGCTACTTGAAATCATCAATTAAGTATGAAACTTTTACACGTAAGTAGAGGAAAAGTAGGACTATTTTGGATTCTTCTTTTATGTTTATTATGCAAGAGTCTGATTGATCTTCTTCAAGACCTCATGTAGACTTCACATGGGCCAATCTTCCCTGAGTTAGTTGTACGGCAGACTTCGTTTCTTTGAAATACTCTCATGAAACGAATCGTTCATGCCAATAACTCTGTATAGAAATGCACACATTGCTAATAACTCTCTAAAGCCTAGCATAAGCTTTAACAACTTTGCCAAATCGTTCATACACTTCGGTTAATGCTTGTTAGTTTCTACAATCCATTTTTGCTCTGTCCTCTAGTATTCTTCTGTCTGGAGATGGGAAAAAGATGTGCTAAATCCTTTGCCTTGCTGCGGAGAATGGTCATATTCAATTTTTCGGGGACATTTATTTGCAATGTAGTTTTCCTATGACAAGTATTTAAAAAAAAAAAGAAGTTTAGCATGAAAAAGTGTCGGACTACTTTTCACAGCTTCATTTGTCTTTCAGGAATGTATATTTTACCCAAATTTGAGCACTGAAATGCATTGGAAGATGTGGAATTTTATTGAGTGAAAACAGCACTAAGATATTGTTTTTTCCCGGAAATAGTGATTATAAATTTTATTGAGTGAAAACAGCACTAAGATGGTGCATAAAAAAAGGAAAAAGGTCCAAAATTGTTCAATCTACTATAGTATATTGTTTACTTGACAGCCGTTATATTTTTTTGTTCAAATCTATTCCTACCGTTAATAAAATTTGTATAATTGCCTCTAACCCTAACGTCCGGCTCCTCTAATGTCCATGTCAGCAACCAAGTCAACAGGTCCCACCAAATAAAATGCCATGTCAGCATTGAAAGTAATTTAATCCTCAAATAAATTATGTTTCTTTATCAAAATTAGAAAAAGATAAAAAACAAAATTTTCTAATTTAATAAAAGCAATAACTACTTTGAGATTTCACTCACTTTGAGAGAACAAAGGGGCGGCGCCCTTCTTCCTCTTCTCTGCCAGTGATCGCCGCCGCCGGATTTGGTCATCGGCTGGCCGGCGGACCTTCGTAGCAGGTGCTCGTCCATCTTTCATATGCTCAGCCGTTATTCCCCCTTTATTTTCGTTCATCCGGCCATGCTGCCAGAATCCGGTGACTGTCACCACGCGTTCACTGGCGTTACCTTGCCGGAAATAGATGAATATGGCCGTCCTTTGCGATGTGGTTTGGTTCAGTATGCAGATCCGACAGATCTATGACTAAAATTTTCTCCGGCTTTCAGATCTACACCACCACCGGCCAGGCCCGGTGGTGAACGATTCGTCGGCGACCATATATTGTCATACTCTCATTCTTATAAATTTGCAAGCAAAATTTCAGGTGGTACTGTAACCGCAACTTTATATAAACCTAAGCTATTGATAAGCCCACTACTGTCAGCTCTTCACGTGAGGACAACTTCAGTTCAAACTCATAACAGACATATGAAGAAGATGATGAAGGTTGGCGTAGGTCCCACATTTGCTTTGGTTGGTTGTTTATGATTTCAATAAGTTTTGGGGGTAATGTGATCGGGTAATAGTTTAAATTTTAGGACGGATTGATCAAAGTTCAATTTTTTTTGGAAACCCAAATCAAGAATTTAATATGGCCCATCACTCAATTCAAGCTTGAGAATTAAATCGAATTTTTTTCAGCAAAACCATATGTGAGATTGGATTAGGAAACCCAATGCTGACATGGCATTTTATTTGGTGGGACCTGCTGACATATACAAAATATTAGAGAGGTCAGCTAGCACAGTGGAGAGACGTTAGACTTAGCGACGAAAAGTGTAACGGGGCATTTATTCAAAATTTGTTAAAGGTAGGTATAGATTTGGACGATGTAACAGGGCAATTATGAAACTTTGTTAAAGGATTTGGACGAAAAGTGTAACCGAGGACAGAATTAAACAATATAATTCAATTTTGGACCTTTTCCCCCTAAAAAAATCAGAAGCGAATCATCGTCTAACTTTGTTGTGAACTAACAAAATCTTTGAGAGATTCAGCGTCATTTCCAAGCTCCATTTTGCACGAAAAATAAGTAAAAATGTACAGTCAGCTTTAATCCTAAAAATCTGGCTAGCCTTGTCCTCAATGCATCTTCTGTTCCTTTCTTTCCATGGATCAGCCTAATACATGCTGGTACGGCTTTCAGAGTCGGATCCAAGATTTAAATCCTATGAGTTCAATAATTAAAATTATGGGTTCATATTTATTATTTTTATAATTTTAATAAATTTTTACATACAAATTTTTACTCCGCGTCAAAAGTTATGGATTCAGTATCCGCCTCTGATGGCTTTCCACATCTTTTTCTGCCCAATCTGGAGTCCTCTTCTTCCTCATCCAGCTAGCAGTTATCGCTTTTGTCATCACTGGTTTTAGCCCCACAGTGTTCAAAACAAAATGCCATAACTGGGTGGCCATGGAGCAGTGCAAAAATAAGTGCTTGAGATTTTCTGCCTCATCTTCGCACATTTTAGCATCTGTTGCTTAGCTGCAGCCCTCTTTTTTTGCAAGTTTTCTAGGGTCAAGCAGAATACATGAGCCACTAGCCAGGGGAAGCATATTACTTGTGAGGGGCATTGTGTCTCTAGATCTGTTTTGCAGGGCAAACGCAAAACTTGAGTTGTTCGTTCTGTTAGTGAGTAGTAACAAGATTTCACAGTGAAAGCCTCTCTGTTTTGTGCTGTCCAAATTAATTAGTACTTCCGTTTTATTGAAATGTATCCAAGAATTTGTAAAACTGTCACCCTTTCCATCTTCCAATCATTTAGATTCCATGTTATCACAATATTCCCACCACTTGCCTCCCAAAGGGGAACGTCCCAACCAATTGTCATGCCAAAAAGATAATCTTTGTACCATTTCCAATTCTGCAGGTGATTTTCTCAGCAAAATCGGCTGTGAAGACTACCAGAAAGGGAGTATCAATTCATCAAGTTTTATTTATCAATTGTTTATTCAAGCCTATCAAGCACAATAGACACGGGTCCTACTTATAAATTAGGGAGCTCTGGACAAGTCAAAACGCTTAAAACATTTTTACTCATAACTAAAAGATAATAACAATCACAAATTAAAGGTAACGATAATGCTATCGTTTTCCAGCCACATTATTCTTTTCCGTTTGGAGGAAGTTTGGCTCCAAAATGAGTAAGACTGTTGGTACAACTCTTGAACCTCCAACTCCGAAAGCTTCAGAACATCTAAGAGTGCTGGTTGAGAGGTCATGTTTCCTTACAGTGGCCTCAACTTGAAATGTTTCGAAAAAAAGATTGATTGACGTTAAAGAATTGAGTAGTTTGTAGAGGGTGATGAGTGGTAAAATGTCACTTTTATTAAAAGCAAATTGAGCTGCGTTTCAGCCTTAAATTCTATGCAGCACAAGCTGTTCACTCACTCAGGTGGTGCATCAGTGCAAGTACCAAAGAGCTAAGGCATGCGCTTCTATGCCAATGCACTCTTGTTTTAAAAAAGGTAGCGCTAATCGATGGATTTTAGCTGGCAGAGCGATATATCACTTGTTAAGGCAACAATGTTGATGAATATGATGGTTCGGAACATGGTTGTCTGAAATGTGGTATAAGAAAAGTAGTCAGTAGTCACTAATATGAATTAAAAACTTTATATTGCATCTTTACTTTTAAACCATGAAGTACAAATGACCTCATATATTTTACTTGAATTACAATTATTTCAAATTCTTGGTCCATATAACATTTGTGTGGGGTTATAGTCATTTGTTTGTATTGTACATATACATTTTTTGTATCATCAATTTCGTAGTGAAATTAAAGCCCCAACAAATGTTTGGTGCTTTTATGCACTTGCCTTTGATTTATCTTCAGCTAAACGATAATATATCTCTAACTAACGGATAATACCTTATTTGTATGTAAAAGATAAAAGCAAACACAAACTAAAGATAATGATGTGATATGTTTTCTCTCGAGCTATATCACAACGTCATGTGGTTCCCTAGAATTGCACTTTTAGTTTGTTTGTCAAAAAAAAGATGGAAGTAGTTGTTTCTCTTTTTGTCTATAACAACAGAATCAAGAGGACCGAGCGAACAAAATCCGCTTTGGGTGAATTCTTTTGCTATTTCAGTAATATATTTTTGACCCTTCATCTTTTCCATTTTTTTTTTTTTCGAATTGTGATTTTACTTGATTTTGAACTGAAGGTGTAGGAAGAATCTTTATATTTCTTTAAGAACTTTGCATTACATGTCTTATACTGCCTCAGAGGTTATAACATGACATATATCTTTTGGGTGTGTTGCAGATTTTTAAATTGTAAAACAAAATGTAGTCAATCTCTAACTACTTAAACTTTTAGATGACGTGGTTCACACAATTCCACTCAGTGCAAGCAAAGGTCTTGCATTCTAGTTTTATCGCCACTAATTCAATAAAAATATTTTCACATGCTTGACTCAAGACAAAAGAATCAGGCCTGCTTGTAAGGGGGCATGTTGGAGACCTGTTGTAAATAATTATATGTCATATCTGTAACCGTTTAAACTTTTAGACAATTGTGTCTATATGATTCAGTAGGTGTTTGGCTTGAACCTGCACTATCGTTCTAGATAACTTTCCTTCATTTTATGCCTAATTTCATTGTACTTATGTGATTTTATTAACATGTTTCTAGCCTGAATATCTCTTACATATCTTTTGCTGAATTGATTGTAATATGACTTTGCAGGTCACATCTATTAAATGTGGAATAGTTTGTATGATAAGCTCCAAACGTTTCACCAATGTATTGAGGTTGAATCACCTGAAAGGGATGCTACCAATCACTCCGAAAAGCTCTTGGTGTGCGAAAGTGGTGAGTTGTACACCACTGAGATTTTTATTTTGCCTGCAAGGTGTTACAATTTTTTATCAATTCTCTCTTCAACTTCTCATTTGTAACTCACATATGCCTTCTGTCAGTACTTGAAAATAGAAAGCGGAATAGAAGTCTAAGGTGCTTGAGATCTATAAATTGCTAGCCTTCTTCGATTGACTGCAGACTAACAGATTTATGTAGGATAATGCATGATTCTCCTGGACTGATGTAGTGTTTTTGAATAGCTTTGCAAAGAGCATCCTAATTGTTGCACCTTTGTTTCTTGTATTCCTATATAATTATGGGTGACTCCACAGTTTTTATGCCGTCTATATGTTAACATACAAATATGTTACCTTCTAAAAAAAAATTGTTACACCTTTACGTCTCTATAGTTAAACAGATACAAACTGTTGATACATAAGTAATTAAGTACGTAACTAAACTATTTTCTCTCCAACAATTTAAGTTTATTTTTAGATGAGATGGTCCCTCATTTCGACATAGTATCAGAGCCGGGCCCATTCCTGTTATTGTGCACGCTCTAGATATCCAACCCAGTGTGGGGGCCGGTTGTGGTTAAAGTCTCCCAAATTGGGTGGGGGAATGTGTTGTCTCTTTATATGGTGTTGGACAAGTCTCACCTTATGAGCTAACTTTTGAGGTTGAGTTAGGCCACGGTCCATTTTCTTTACATGGTACGTGAGTCAAGAGTTCTTGGGAGTCTTGCGGCCATGCAAGAAGCAAAATAATATTTCCACATGCTTGGCCATAGAAAGAATTAGACCCACATGTGAGGGGCATGTTAAGACATAAGTAAACTAAGTAATTAAAAGTATGACAGTTTAAGCTTTAAGTAAACTGTTTTAACTACTATCTCTTGGAAAAAGAAGTCTTTCAACTCTTCATACTGCTAATGGCATGATTAAAGTCTCTAAGCTCTGTCTGATCATGATTATGCTTTTGGGGTTTCCTTTTTACTTCTTCTCCACTGGAAAGCTAACCCTTCAATTGTTTTTGTTTAAGTAGGTCACCATTGAGGACATACATAGCAAAATTTCCACGTATTTTGAGGGTGATGATGATGCCTCATCCTCTGCAACTTCATACCATGAGAAATTCTTCTTCCTGTTGAATAAGTTTTACAAGCTTCAATCTTGGTTGACAGAGCAGTTTTCTGTGAAGCATTTTGAGTCACTTTTGTCATGGGAATATCTTGCCCTTCTTGGAGAAAAATATGCATCTGCTTAGTCATGCTTTACCAAGGTTCTTAACAAATGACATGCATGAGAAGCCTCCTCTGGAACCCTCAATGTTTGATTGTCAGTTTGATCTATTGTTATCACAGGCCTCACAGTGTTTATGGGAGAACGAAAAAGTAGACAAGCGAAGGATTTCTGAGTTACTAATGAGGAAATTCCCTTTAGTCTGTTTAAAAGTAGCTGGAGGTGATGTAATGATAGATATAGAAGGTTTTATGAAGGCAAAGAATGGCAATGTGACTTTACAATCTGTTGTATTCTCTGAAATATTGCTCAACGAATATACAATGGTTAGTAATGAAAATATATTAAAGAAATCGGGTTTAAATAATGATGTAGGACATGGAGATCATATAATGATTTCTAAAAATGCCATAAAGGTCTTGCTCGATGCTCCAATGTTGATAGATCTGAACTTGTAGTCATACTGGGACATTGTCTTTGCTCCATCTCTCGGTTCTCTTGTGGGTTGGCTGTTGAATGATGTAACGACCAAAGATTAAACGACCCAACCGATCGTTTTGAGTCCCGGCGTGTTATTCGGCGGTTCGAAGCCTTGAGTAACTTCCCTTCAGGTATTATGACTTGTACGCGTGGTCGGAATTGAAATTCGGAAAGTTTGGAGTTGATTTGGAAAGAAAATTCTAATTTTTTAAGCTTTAAGCTGGAAGAGTTGATCAAACTTTGACTTTTGAGTAAACGATCTCAGAATCGGGATTTGAAGGTTCCAACAGGTTCATATGATGATTTTGGAGTTGGGCGTATGTCCGGATCGAGTTTTGGATGATCCGGGAATGTTTCGGCGCATATTGTGAAAGTTGGCATTTTGGAAGAATTTCATAAATTTGGGTTGAGGTACAATTCAATGTTATCAATGTCCGTTTGGGATTCTAAGTCTGAGAATAGCCCCGTATGGTGATTCTGGTATTGGGAGCGCGTCCGGAAGTGAATTTGGAGATCCGTAGGTCATTTGGCAAAAGTTAGAAATTTGGAAGATTTTTGAGAAGTTTGACCCGGTAGTGGACTTTTTGATTGGACGGGGTCCCGGGGGCCTCGGGTGTGTTTCGGGATGGTTTCGGACCAAATTGGACTGTTTTGGAACTACTAATATCTGGCATCTGATTTCCTTCTTCGCGAACGCGAAGAGAATCCCGCGTTCGCGAAGAGGAGTTTTGAGGCCGCTGGATTTTGGTCTTCGCGAACGCAAGGTATAGATCGCGAACACGGAGGGATTGACTGAGGAACTACGCGAACGCGTAGGGGCAATCGCGAACGCGTAGAAGAAAGGAGGAGACGAGCCTAAGGTGATTTGGCCTACGCGAACGCGATGGCTTGAACGCTTGGGCACTGGCTTTTTGGCCTTCGCGAATGCGAGACCTTGGTCGCGAACGTGAAAGAGGAGTGATTGTACTGGGCAGAACGTTTTAAAACGGGGGTTGAGTTTATTTCACCCATTTTTCACGGTTTGGGCGATTTGTTTTCGAGCTCTTGAAGAGGGAATTTCATCATCTAGCATGAGGTAAGTGATTCCTACTAGTTGTGAGTTACATACAAGGTTTATACATGGATTTAGGCATGAAAATTTATAGAAATTTGAGATTTTGAAGAAAAACCTAAAAATTGGTATTTTTGGAATTTAACCACGAATTTGGGTAAGAAATTGAGAACAAATTATATATTTGAGTTCGTAATGTTATGGGTAATATTTATCTTCGAAAATATTCGAAATTCGGGCACGTGGGCCCGATGGTGATTTTACCGATTTTTCGAGCGAGTTGGAAATTGTAGTGAATTGAATTATAACGAGTATTAGAGTAAATATTTATGGATTTGCACATTTATTGACTAGTTTTGGAGCGTTGGGCATCGATTTGAGTTGTTGGAAAGGCTTTGGAGTCGGTTATGGAACTTAGAGCAATGTAAGTCTCCTTTCTAACCAGTGTTTTAAAAGGTGTGGGCGTACGGCGGGGCGTTTTACATATGCCTCAGTGGGGCGTAAGCCCCATAGGTATTTAATTTTTAATATTTTATAAAATAATATAATATAAATTAATATTTATAAATATGTAAAATTGCATAAATATTGAAAAAAACTATATACATGTGTGCTCCATCCCCACAAAAAACTAATCAAAACAATCTATTATATGTTACTTACAAGCACAAGTAATTTGAGTCTAAAAGAATAAAGTTTTCTATATGGAGGAACAAAAAGGATGATTAACCTGCAATTTGAACTTTGAATTTGCTACTATGAAGAAAAATGTAGTTCTCTTTGTATTTGTAAAAAAAATTAAATATTCGTTGCTTTCGGGAGATATTAGCAGACTAGCGGACAAGATAAAATTTTGAAAAAACCATGAATTAGGGCTTAAATCAATAAAAAAGGTCTTTACTTTTAGATTTAATACTTTTGAGTTACTTTTTAAACCTTTTGAGTAATTACCAAACTCACTTTTGAGAATTTGGGTATTATATGAAGGAATAATTCAATAAATTTTGTTTTAATTTGAAAAAGTCTCTAGGGCTTACTCCTTACTTAAAAACGCACCCCGAACGCCCGGGCGTACGCCCCGAACGCCTGGGCGTACACCTCTTGAGACTTTCACCCCATACCATCGCCCCAGGGCGTTTTTGGTACGCCTCGCCCCGGGGCTTGCCCCAAAAATGCCTTTAAAAACAAAGTTTCTAACCTTGTCAGAGGAAAATTACCCCATAGGTGAAATAAATTGAGGTGTGCTCCTATTTGTGGGGGCTACGTACGCACGAGGTGACGAGAGTCCGTGCGTAGCTACTATTATGCTTAAGTTAGGGTAGTCTAGGACCCAAAAGCATGCCTTACTTGTAATATTTGCAATCTTGTAGTCAATTTGAAGTGCTTAAATCATATCGAACCTTGTAGATAAATTTCTAAAAGGCTAGACATCCTTCTCTTGACTTTTAAAAGAGAGATTTGCCTTTTCTTGGATAATTGACTTGATGAATTCTTGATTGATTGTTTGAATGTGTTATCTTTTGTGGAACGGGCCGAACGCCTCGGCAGATTAAATAGATGCATCTACGGTTCGCGCCATTCGAATCTCTGCAGTGCACAGTTTAAATATTATGTTGGATCGGGCCGTACGACCTCGGCATGATTTGCACATGACTTAAATGATTGTTTTGAAATCATTGATAAATGATATGGCCTCATTGGCCGGAGATATAATTGTTAAAAGATGAAAATAAATTGGGAAATTCCCTATTAATAAAAGAATTATTTATGTGCCTCATGTTGTTGAGTTTACAGTTGCCTTATAAAATCCATAACTTACCATATTGTCGGTATATTATTATTGGACCACTAATAAGTGTCGGAGTCGACATCTCGTCACTATTTCTTCTAGGTTAGACTGGATACTTACTGGGTACACGTTGATTTACGTACTCATACTACACTTGCTGCACATTTTGTTGTGCAAGCACATATATATATTATTGGCCTTGTGGGCGCAGCGGCGTGGTTGATACATGGACTTAGGTGAGCTGCATTTTTGTGAGACGATTCGCAGCCAGTTGAGTCTCCTTCAGAGTATTTGTATTTTTCTTTTCTGTCCAAATTTGTATTCCATACAGTTGTTGTATTTTATTTTATCCCCTAGTAAATGCTCATGCACTTGTGACACCTGGCTTTGGGATTGATTATGGGTGTTCAATATTGAAATTGATAAAAATATTATTATTTATTTTGAAAAATTTCATCCTTTACTATTTAATTTGAAGGAAAATATGATTTCAAAAATATTAAAGATGAGGACCAAATTTAGTATTTATTGTTGGCTTGCCTGACAGTGGTGTCCGGCGCCATCACGACCTTTAACGGATTTTGGATCGTGACAACATGGTATCAGAGCACTAAGTTCACTCAGGTCTCACGAGTCATGAGCAAGTCTAGTAGAGTCTTGCAGATCGGTACGGAGACGTATGTACTTATCTTTGAGAGGCTACAAGACTGTTAAGAGAATTTCCCTTCTTGATTCCTCTTCGTGCGATTTGATTCCTTTGAGGTTTATGCCTTTGTTTCTTTCCTACTCAATCTTGTACGACGAGAAGCGCTTGCTATCGATTGAATTGAGGAATTATAGTGGTATTACAGACGCGGTGCGGAATGTTTCCCCATGCGTAGTTGATTGGGCTATTGTCGTCGCCTTGCGGAAGGATAATCCGTCTTTCAACTCAGTAGCGGTACTTCTGAGAGCTTCGAGGCTATGCACAGATTGCTATGATACTCATGAGTTGTTATCACACAGTATTGAGGTGATGGTAAGATGCTTGCCTATATGTTGAGGCACTGAATGGCTTGGGAGGAGATTTGCGCAGTGCATAATTCAGATATTTAGTATTTTACTTCCGGCAGAAGAAAGGCAATCATACTAAGAATGTTCAGATTTGGGTCGATGGAGTAACGAGACTTGGTATTTTCGAACGTGGTGGAATTTTCATCTGTAATGTGGAGTCGTCACCCTTGATTGAATGTGTTAAGTTTGTCGGTGTTATGGTCTTCTTAAATTCGCCTTTGGGGCAGGGTATTGTGAAATGATGCCGAGGAAGCGGTTGTAAGGGACCACAATGTGCAGTGGTTCAGGACCGAAGCGGTATTTCTAGTATTGATGGCTCGAGAAAGATGATCCTTGGAAGGGTTTAAAGTTAGTAACAATCTATTGGTTCAAATGTTATAGAGATAGATTTTGATTTAAGGCAATAATTGGGCAGCGAAGGATGAGGAAAGACATATGGGGGGAGTCTTGCGGTAGTTAAATTTCCAGAAGGCCAAGTGTGAGAAACAGAAGTCGAATAGTTGCTTAAAGAAGAGGGTTTGACCAAAGTGGGAGAGTGGCTGAGTAGAATATGAGTTCTGTGGTAGGATGACTACACGCCTTGAGAAAGGTTTTGAGTGATTTGAGATTTATGGTGGACAGTGATTGGGTCTATGGACCTAATTTGGAGCATCAGTTATTTTACGGTGGGAGATTGGATGCGATAGGAAGTAGTTGCTCGATATGAAGAAGGATACAACCTGACTTTGGATTGGGAGATATTGTCGCACCTTTAGTTGATGTCCATGAGGAGTGAACGGGTTTGTACAACTGTTGAATGAGCACGGGCTCAGGATGGGTTACCGATTTCATAGTAATTGTACTCAGTGCAGCGTTGTTGGGTGATGTTGGCATGGAATTTCCACAGGTGAGTTATCTCCTGTGAGTAGGTCAGCGGTCGCGTGGTTGACGAAGCTTTTATGGAGAATTCTACTAGCTATCTAGTAAGAGGTCGGATATGTAAATGTGGCTAGTAATTCGAAGTGTTCATGAAAGGTTTAACAGAAAGATTTCGAGAAATTTGGCGAGTTGCGTGTGCAGGATCATGTCACCGATGAAGAAAGAATCTTGGTGGGTTCCAGGTTTATACAATGGTAGCTTCGAGCAAAGTGGGAGAGTCCCACCGTCTACGATTGGATAGTATGGTCAGTTACTTGTGCGGTTTCTGGTTATCGGTGTATTGGTGGGTCATTAAAACTAAGGAAAAAAACATCGATGATAATTTGAGCAAAGGATTTGGGGGATGTGTGCCATATTTGGCCTTATCGATTCATGTTCAGGCTTTGAGAAGACTCAGAGTTTATGCTTCGTGTAGATGTAATGTACAGGGAGAGTGAGACAGCCGGGTGTTTCCTTAAGAAAGTGTCCATGTGCTAGCAGGGCCTTGGAGTTGATCATGTTTGGGAACAAGTCAGAGTAAGTGACTCTTAATAACGGTCTTAGTGGATTCAAAAAAATTTAAAGTGCGGTGCCTAAGGATTTCGAGCCCGTAGTAGGGTTAAGTATCAAGCTTTTGCAGCGGATTATGAAAGGGGCTTGGAGTGTTCTGCGTTATCTTCGGGTTGTGGTGTAACATTGGAGAGGTGGAAGAAAATAACTTCGGACTCATAGAGGAATTATCAGAATGGGTGTACCAGTTGAAGATGCGAATATACGCACAAGGAGGGTATGAGATGGTTCATGGGATTTGGGACAACGTGGTCTCGTGAAATAAGGTCACTCGGGATGAGTGTGGATTTAGGTTCGTGATGTAATGAATGGAGCTATTATTAATTCTAAGGCAAGTTAAGAATAAATTAGGTAAAGACGGGTCAGCTAACAATGGTTGAATTGTCATGATGGTGGCAATGATCAGTTCCTTCAGCGCATTGAGTTATCATGTGATTTGTGGCGGTACGTGCGAGGCTTGACGGTCGCCGTAATTGATTTTATTTGGAGGAATTCAAGTATTATAGCATGTTATGTGTAGATGGATCCCGGAAGAGTTATGGTGATTTAGACCACTACTTGAGGTTGGCATTTTCTGCGGATATGAGAATTCAGTCACGTGTTGTAATGGTTCTCTTGAAATGAGTTAAGTAGAAGGTTTCTATATGATGAAGTGTTTACCCTATTTAGTGGTTCAGTAGTTATAATGAAATTCTTGTACTCTTGCGCATTGGCATTATTAAGTGCGTCAAATAGCATGGAAATTAGAAGTTGAGGATCGATGTTGCGTTTCGGTGTTGACAAGAATGTCACTAGCTCGGACGAGCAGAAAAGATTAGAGGTTTAAAGCAAGCTGGTAGTGTAATCAGCGTCATCTGAGATCAGCGTCATGTGTAAGAGGCTTTGTGTATTGATTTGCGGGTCCTTGATTCACTTTACAAAATTAGTATGGCCGGTGGAATGGATGTGCAGACTTGTTATCTGGTGCGGAAGGTCGTGGGAGCGTATTTCACGAGAAAATTATATAAGTATGACTTGTAGTCACTTAATTGATCAAAGATTCAGACCAAGTATAGAGATTGCGGTACCATCGCTAATTTGAGAAATTATGCATGAATGACGTTCTATTCAGTTGGTTGAGAATTTTGAAAGTTTGTTTCGAAGTCGATGGTTGTTCTTGCGTGTCATAGGAAAAAAGGGTCATTGTGGATCCTTGAGGGATTATATACCCAAGCGTGGTATGATCAAAATCAGTTTGAGGTCCGTTGATGGGTTCAAATATGGATGTGTACTCTACACCAGCCTGAGTGTGTTCATTCGGTATAACATTCCTCATGGAAGAATATTTGGGCGTGGGATGTTAATTTCGTCGCCAACTATTTCGTGTGTTATATTTATTGTGCTATGTGGACTGTGAGACAACTTGATTATTTGTACAATGTGTTGAGTTACCGCATAACGGTGGTGTTATGTGAGTAGGATGGCTCTCGAGATGCAGATCATATATCGCACCGTAGTTGTGCTTGAGTTTTATAGCGTATGGCGCTATCTGTCTCCCCAGGGATGATATTATGCACTTAGCGTTCTTGTGGCCGATATTCAGGTATTTTTGTAATAATGAGCATTCTAACTCGGTAAGTATTTCCTTATAGATTTTTTTTGTTTTGTATGGATCGGGTGGCACGCTGCCACGGGTATGTTGTTTGGATCGGGTTGCACGCCGCAACAGTGTGATGTTGAGTACAGTCCCCTATATTCTATTTTGTGTGTTTTGTGTTCCATTTTCTGAGGAAGGTTCATGACACCTTTTCGGTTGTCTAATTAGTTATGTGGGTTGAGTAGTCCCTTCTAGAGTTCATTTTCCTTATGTATCACGTCGAGTTTGTAACTTATTGGCACATCGTGGCATCACATGAGACTTTTGGCAGCGTCTGAGGTAGCTTATTGCCTGAACAGCTTATACTGGGTGAGACGAAATTATTGGATCCGGGATCAGTACGATCGGATTATATGAAGTATAGTGAAGAGAAAATACCATTATTTGGTTATAATGGGGTGATGATTCTAGTCAGGAGAAGACACTCAATGATTTGTTGACTCGGCAGTTGGTTATGAATTTTTACACGTCTCTTCCGTCGCGGCGGTATCGCAAGAGTTGGAACCAGACGTATATATGTCATGAGGTGCATGGTGAACATCAGATTTGGGGAATGTCGGCTATTATGATCAGAGAATGTTATTATGGTCATGTGAATGTTGAGGTGCATGGTGTGAATTCAGCACGTATGCAGTCATGTTCTGGTACATCGTGTGGTGATTGATACGGTGTTCGTATGTTGGAAGCAGTCCTGGCAGAGAATTCTGGATGTTGGAACTGGGCTCTAAGGCTTATTTGCTTAAATAAAAGAGAATATCTTCAGGTTTGATCGAGCTAATGTGCTCAACTGAGTTGTGGTAGTACGGGTAGGTACACGAGGTGTTAAACAGTGATTTCGGACAACTCCAGCGCAGTTCTTAGCACGTTCGAGAACGAACGTATGTTTAAGTGGGAGAGAAAGTAACAACCTGACAAGTCATTTTGAGCCCCGACGTATCATTCGGTGGTTCGAAGCCTTGCGTAGCTTCACTTCAGGTATTATGACTTGTACGCGTGGTTGGAATTGAATTTAGGGAAGTTTGGAGTTGATTTGGAAAGAAAATTCTAAATTTTTAAGCTTTAAGTTAGAAGAGTTGACCAAATTTTGACTTTTCAGTAAACGATCTCGGAATCGGAATTTGAAGGTTCCAACAGGTTCGTATGATGACTTTGGACTTGGGTGTATGTCCGTATCGAGTTTTGGATGACTCGGGAGCGTTTCGGCGCCTATTGTGCAAGTTGGCATTTTGGAAGAATTTCATAAATTTGGGTTGAGGTGCAATACAATGTTATCGATGCCCGTTTGGGATTCTGAGTCTGAGAATAACTCTTTATGGTGATTCTGATATTGGGAGCGCATCTGGAAGTGAATTTGGTAGTCCGTAGGTCATTTTGGGGTCATTTTGCACAAGTTAGAAATTTGGATGATTTTTTAGCAGTTTGACCCCGGGAGTGGACTTTTTGATATTGGGGTCGGATTTTGATTCCGGAAGTTGGACTAGGTCCATAATGTCGAACGTGACTTGTGTGCAAAATTTGAGGACAATCGTACGTGATTTGATAGCTTTCGGCATCAATTGTAGAAGTTTGAAGTTTCAAAGTTCATTAAGTTTGAATTGAGGTGCGATTCATGATTTCGATGTCGTTTGATGGGATTTGAGGTCTCGAGCAAGTTTGTGTTATGTTATGGGACTGGTTGGTAAGATTGGATGGGGTCCCGAGGGCCTCGAGTGTGTTTCGGGGTGGTTTCGGACCAAATTGGGATGTTTTAGAACTGCTGATATCTGGCATCTGGTTTCCTTCTTTGCGAACGCGAAGAGAGTCTCACGTTCTCGAAGAGGATTTTTGATGCTGCTGGGTTTTGGTCTTAGCGAATGCGAGGTGTAGGTCGTGAACGCGGAGGGGTTAACTGAGGAACTACGAGAACGCATAGGGGCAATCACAAACGAGTGGAAGAAATGAGGAGACGGGCCTAAGGCCATTTGGCCTACGTGAACGCGATAGCTTGAACACGAATGTGATGCCTTGCATGGAAAGGCCTTCGCGAACGCGACACTGGTCACGCGAATGCGAAGAAGAAATTTTGGGCAGTGGCTTTTTGGTCTTCGCGAATGCGAAAGATGAGTGATTGTACTGGGCAGAACGTTTTAAAAAGAGGGTTGAGTTTATTTCACCCATTTTTCACGGTTTGGGCGATTTGTTTTGGAGCTCTTGAAGAGGAAATTTCATCATCCAGCATGAGGTAAGTGATTCCTACTAGTTGTGAGTTATATACAAGGTTTATACATGGATTTAGGCATGAAAATTTATAAAAATTTGAGATTTTGAAGAAAAAATTAGAAATTGGTATTTTTGGAATTTAACCACGAATTTGGGTAAGAAATTGAGAACAAATTATATATTTGAGTTCGTAATGTTATGGGTAATGTTTATCTTCGAAATTTTTTGAAATCCAGGTACGTGGGCCCGAGGGTGATTTTACCGATTTTTCAAGCGGAGTTGGAAATTATAGTGAATTGAATTATAACGAGTATTAGAGTATATATTTATGCATTTGCACATTTATTGACTAGTTTTGGAGCATTCGGCATCGATTTGAGTTGTTGGAAAGGCTTTGGAGCCGGTTATGGAACTTCAGAGCAATGTAAGTATCTTTTCTAACCTTGTAAGAGGGAAATTACCCCATGGGTGAAATAAATTAAGGTGTGCTCCTATTTGTGGGGGCTACGTACGCACGAGGTGACGAGAGTCCGTGCGTAGCTACTATTATGCTTAAGTTCGGGTAGTCTAGGACCCAAAAGCATGCCTTACTTGTAATATTTGCAATCTTGTTGTCAATTTGAAGTGCTTAAATCATATCGAACCTTGTAAATAAATTTCTAAAAGGCTAGACATCGTTCTCTTGACTTTTAAAAGAGAGATTTGCCTTTTCTTGGATAATTGACCTTGATGAATTCTTGATTGATTGATTGTTTGAATGTGCTATCTTTTGTGGAACGGGTCGAACGCCTAGGCAGATTAAATAGATGCATCTATGGTTCGCATCATTCGAACCTCTGGGAGTGCATAGTTTAAATATTGTGTTGGATCAGGCCGTACGACCTCGGTATGATTTGCACATGACTTAAATTATTGTTTTGAAATCATTGATAAATGATATGGCCTCATTGGCCGGAGATATAATTGTTAAAAGATGAAAATAAATTGGAAAATACCCTATTAATAAAAGAATTATTTATGTGCCTCATGTTGTTGAGTTTACAGTTGCCTTATAAAATCCATAATTTACCATATTGTCGGTATATTATTATTGGACCACTAGTAATTGTCGGAGTCGACCTCTCGTCACTATTTCTTCGAGGTTAGACTGGATACTTACTGGTTACACGTTGATTTACGTACCCATACTACACTTGATATATATTTTGTTGTGCAGGCACATATATATATATATATATATATATATATATATTATTGGCCTTGTGGGCGCAGCGGCGTGGTTGATACAGGGACTTAGGTGAGCTGCATTTTTGTGAGACAATTCGCAGCCAGCAAAGTCTCCTTCAGAGTATTTGTATTTTTCTTTTCTGTCCATATTTGTATTCCGGACAGTTGTTGTATTTTATTTTATCTCCTAGTAAATGCTCATGCACTTGTGACACCTGGTTTTGGGATTGATTATCGGCGTTCAATATTGAAATTGATAAAAATATTATTATTTATTATGAAAAATTTTATCCTTTACTATTTAATTGAAAGGAAAATATGATTTCAAAAATATTAAAGATGAGGACCAAATTTAGTAATTATTGTTAGCTTGCATGATAGTGGTGTCCGACGCCATCATGGTCTTTAACGGATTTTGGGTCGTGACAAAAGAATTGTTGTGTTTGGAGGGGCGGCCCAATGGTAAGGCAACTCAAGTAACCGCTTGAGGCCTTATATCTATGGGAGCCCAAAATTTTCTAATATTAAATAGCTGCATATGATAATTATTTTTAAAAATATCTAATATATAAAAAAAATACATTTTTCATGAAAAAGAAAATAAGAGATAATTTGGTAATATGAATAGTTACTTTTGAGATTCAGCCCTAAACTTTATGTGTGAATATATTTTTTGACTCCTTTATACACTATCATCATTATCCTGAGACCCATATTACTTTGATTACTTTGTCTTTTTTTACAAGTCCACTATCTCATAAAATATTCTGTCAAGTAAGATAGCAAAAGACAATTGCAACCCATTTTTGTCAAGCTCTCCCGGCATTGCACCAAAAATATTGAAGCAACAAAAATAATATCAAGTTATTTACAACTGTTTGTTAAACCAGGCTCAATTATTCCATACTTTTCTTATTACTTTGCATCTAGAATTTGTTATTTTTTGATATCTTTTGTTTGTAAGTATATGTATCATCTTTTTATTTATTTATTATGAATTTTAATATGTCAACAAGAAAATATGAATCCGCGTATTAAAAATGCCAAAAAATGGAAGAATTGGAACTTTAATACAATCCCAAAAAGGAGCGTTTGATAAATTTTTAGCAAACAATAAAAAATTAGGGAAAATTTTGTGGTAGATGAATAAATCACTAATATAATTGAGTTAGACAGACAATGGAATCCAAGAAGAGAAGAAGAAATTGGTGAGTCACAGAATTTTTGAAAATCAGTAAATCCTAAAAGAATTGAATAATAATCCTAGAAAGTGAAAACATATACAATCCTAGTCAAGAAATTGATTATAAATAAATTATTAATAATTTTACATCTCAAAAAACTAGAAAAATAAATTTTAAATAAAATTTTACTAAATGAGTTTTTTAACACTGAAAAACTTAGGCCCCTCGTTGAAGTTTGGCTTTAGCCCCAAACACCGTTGGGCTGCCCCTGTGTTTGGTAACCGCGTGTGGAAAGGTTGTCCGTCTTGATCATTCAGCCACTATTCATTCTTTTGTAAATGTATTTCTGCAAGGAAACTCTTTTGATACGGCTGTCAAACTGTTTTCTTTGTTGGTTTTATATGGTGGTGAAAACAATGTTCTTAATTCACTCTTAAAATGCCATGCATGTCAGGCATTTGACGTTTTAATTAGAAATTATGAGGAAATAAAATCGCATGACAATCAGGACTCCCTCAAGCATGACACATCTCTATGCAGACAGCTCATACAAGATAAATCTGTTATTCCCCGTCAATATTGCTGTATTTGTAAATAATTATTCTAATTCTGCAAAATATAAATTAACGTAATGAAACAGTTATAAATTCGAGCCCACTGAATTCACAGTGTTTCCTTAAGGAATTTAATCCCCTCCTAGTACCCAAGGTAATGGATTATTTCCTCCCAGGATAGAACGAATTACACACTGGTGTAGCGGTACTTCAAACCCCAGTGTTTCGGCGAACACAAAGTTCGGTAGCAAATCACACTTACAGTTGCTTTGTTTGAAGTTAAAAACAATGCAGAACGAAGGAGTATATACTCAGAAAAACGTATGGAAGTTCTGAGAGGAAGGAGTGCAAAGTATAGCCAATTTGTTGAGCGAATTGTCAATTGAGTTCTGAGCAATTTCTTCAACACTTGCTGCTCATATTTATAGCAGCCAAGAGAGAGTGCAAGACCAAAACGTCCACCCTTCATGGTGGAGCAAGCATTACATATTTGTGGAGCAAGCACTTCATGGTGGGAAGACCATTATCCGGCTGCCAAATGATCAAATACACGGATTGGAAAATATCCGTTACAAATACGTATAATCTTACGTTAATATTTACTATTAACAAATAAATTTGGTCCAAAAAATTAATCAATCAATCGATCATTTGACCAAATCCAAATCCAAATCCAAATCCAAATCCAAATCCGAAGCCGAAGCCGAAGCCGTAGCCGTAGCCGAAGCCGAGCCGAGCGAGCGACGACGACGACGGCGCGAGGCTTGCTTTCTTCTTAACTCTTTAAGAGCTACAAGAAGAGCAATTATATATATACCCACCAAAAATGTCTTCCACTTCCAATATGGGACAATGTCTCATTGTTAAGAGGGGGAAACTTAAAATTTTACTCAAAATTTCATTTTTCCTCCATTTCCCATTCACCCTCATTTTAAGAATATTACATCTTAAAAAAATTAAAACCTCAACAATCCCCCACATGAATGGGGAATGGCTATATCACGGAAGTATGCATGAAAAAACTGTGTGATTTACAAGCAAGGATTAATCGCATCTGGATAAGTAGGTTTCCCTTTGAACTTTCCGTAGTAAACTTATGTCGGATATACTCGGTCAATCGGTAGATTTGATATCTTTGAACCGTCGATCTTTGGTGTATACCTAGACAACCATAAGTCACACAATCAACCCTTAACCGTCTTTGGTTCTCATTGTTGTGTTCGTTTCAGCCATGAACACCGCCTGGTTTCATAAGTGCGTAGAGAACTGGCCTTACAAAGTTCTCCTTGAAGCGGCTAACACTTCACACTTACATAGGTGATTCCTAAACGTGTCATCCTGTAGATACACTATTTGATATACCCCGTATCAAATTTAGAAATCATTAAAAAGCCTTAATGCTTTATCCTTGGTACTGAACATTGTCTCATCACGAGAATGGACTAAAATTTTATTTGACAATATTGAACCGTCATTAATGACTTTGTTTGATCTCCTTGAACCTAGATCTTGGGATCTCCAGTCTTCTAGGTAGAGTTACCGCCACAATGACTTGTTCTCGGCCATAGCCCCATTCCCCTTGATGATTTCTCAACTACCTCTCTAGTTAGGCCTTTTGTAAGTGGATCCGACACATTATCACTTGACTTTACATAGTCAATCGTGATAATTCCTCTAGAGAGTAATTGCCTAACGATTTTATGTCTTCGTCGTATATGACGAGATTTACCGTTATACATAACGCTCCCAGCCCTTCCAATTGCCGCTTGACTATCACAATGTATGCATATTGGTGCCAACGGTTTGGGCCAAAATGGAATGTCTTCCAAGAAATTCCGGAGCCATTCAGCTTCTTCACCGGCTTTATCTAAGGCTATGAATTCAGCCTCCATTGTAGAGCGGGCAATACATGTTTGTTTGGACGACTTCCAAGATACCGCTCCTCCACCAATAGTGAATACATATCCACTTGTGGACTTAGAATCAGTTGAACCGGTGATCCAATTTGCATCATAGTATCCCTCAATCACCGCAGGGAAATTACTGTAGTGCAATTCAAAGTTCTGGGTATGTTCTAAATATCCCAAAACTCGTTTCATTGCCATCCAATGAGATTGGCCTGGATTGCTCGTATATCGACTCAGTTTACTTATAGCACAAGCTATATCTGGTCGTGTACAATTCATGATATACATTAAGCATCCCAATACACGAGCATAATCCAATTGTGATATGCTTTGGCCTTTGTTCTTTGCTAATGCAAGATTCACGTCAATTGGAGTCTTTGCAACTTTAAAGCCCAAGTGCTTGAATTTTTCAAGTACTGTCTTAATATAATGAGATTGTGACAATGCCAGACTTTGAGGAGTTTTATTGATCTTAATTCCCAGAATTAAATCAGCAACTCCCAAGTCTTTCATATCAAACTTGCTATTGAGCATACGCTTAGTAGCATTTATGTTGGCAATGTCATTACTCATTATCAACATATCATCCACATATAAGCAAACAATGACTATGTGATTTGGAACATTTTTAATGTACACGCATTTATCACATTCATTTATCTTAAAACCATTTGACAACATTGTTTGGTCAAATTTCGCATGCCATTGTTTGGGTGCTTGTTTTAGTCCGTAAAGAGACTTAACAAGTCTACATACCTTCTTTTCTTTACCTGGAACCACAAACCCTTCAGGTTGTTCCATGTAAATTTCTTCCTCCAACTCTCCATTTAAGAAGGCCGTCTTAACATCCATTTGATGAATTTCAAGACCATACACTGCAGCTAATGCTACTAACATCCGTATGAACGTAATTCTTGTAACTGGAGAGTACGTATCAAAGTAGTCTAGACCTTCTCGTTGTCTATACCCTTTGACTACGAGCCTTGCCTTGAATTTATCAATAGTGCCATCATCTTTGATTTTTCTCTTAAAAATCCATTTAGAACCCAAAGGTTTATTTCCAGGAGGAAGATCAACCAATTCCCATGTATGGTTATTCAATATGGATTCTATTTCACTATTGACTGCCTCTTTCCAAAACAATGATTCCGAAGAAGTCATAGCTTCTTTAAATGTTTGAGGCTCATTCTCCAATAAGAAAGTCACAAAATCTGGTCCAAATGAAGTAGACGTCCTTTGACGTTTACTGCGTCTTGGATCCTCCTGATTATATGTACTTTCTTTTGTTTCTTCCCGAGATCGTTTAGATCCTTCACCAAACGACTCACATTTCTTTTTATACGGATATATTTTTTCAAAGAACTCAGCATTATCTGATTCTATAACCGTATTATTATGAATGTCGGGATTTTTTGATTTATGAACCAGAAATCGATATGCTTTACTATTTGTCGCATATCCTATGAAAACACAATCAACGGTTTTCGGTCCTATCTTTACCCTTTTGGGTTTAGGAACTTGCACTTTTGCCAAACACCCCCACACTTTAAAATAATTCAAGTTGGGCTTCCTTCCTTTCCATTGTTCATATGGAATGGATTGTGTTTTGCTATGGGGCACTCGATTTAATATTCGATTAGCCGTAAGAATGGCTTCCCCCACAAGTTCTGTGGCAAACCAGAACTTATCAACAACGCATTCATCATCTCCTTTAATGTGCGATTCTTTCTTTCCGCAATCCCATTAGATTGGGGCGTGTAAGGGGCTGTTGTTTGATGAATAATTCCATATTCTAAACATATTTCTTCAAAAGGAGATTCATATTCACCACCCCTATCACTTCTTATCATTTTTACTTTCTTGTTAAGTTGCGTTTCAACTTCATTTTTGTATTGCCTGAATGCGTCTATTGCTTCATCTTTACTATTCAGTAAGTAAACATAGCAATATCGAGTACCATCGTCAATAAAAGTTATGAAATACTTCTTTCCACCGCGAGATGGTATTGACTTCATGTCACAAATATCTGTGTGAATTAAGTCTAAAGGATTTGAATTCCTTTCAACTGACTTATAAGGATGTTTAACATACTTAGATTCCACACATATTTGACATCTTAATTTTTCGCATTCAAACTTGGGCAGTACTTCCAAGTTAATCATTTTCCGCAAGGTTTTATAATTGACATGACCCAAACGTACATGCCATAAATCATTTGACTCAAGTAAGTAAGAAGAAGCTGAAATATTATTATTATTTTCAACAACCATTACATTTAGGTTGAAAAGGCCCTCGGTGAGGTAACCTTTTCCCACAAATATTCCATTCTTACTAATTACAACCTTGTTGGATACAAAAACGCACTTAAAACCGTGCGTAACAAGAAGTCCAGTAGAGACTAAATTCTTTCTCATTTCGGGAACATGAAGGACATTGTTCAAAGTCATGACCTTACCAGAAGTCATTTTTAGAAATACCTTCCCATATCCTTCAACTTTTGCTGTTGAAGCATTTCCCATATAAACTGTCTCTCCGGGTTCAGCAAGAGCATAGGTAGCAAAAGCCTCTCTAACTGCACAAACATGGCGAGTGGCTCCTGAATCAAACCACCACATTTTAGGATTTCCCACCAAGTTACATTCAGAGAGCATGGCACACAAGTTATAAACATCATCATGGTTTACTACCATGTTTGCTTGAGCCCTTTTCTTGTCTTTCTTCGGAGCACGACACTCCGTAGACTTGTGTCCAGTTTTTCCACAGTTGTAGCAGTTTCCACTGAACCACTTCTTGCTTGGGTTGTACTTCGGACCAGAAGCCTTCTTCCTCTTCTTGTTAGCTTCAACAATATTTGCTCCCATTATTGTTGAATTTCCACGGCCTCTCCTTTCAGCAGCTTTATTGTCCTCTTCGATTCTCAACCGAACAATGAGATCTTCAAGGGACATTTCCTTTCGTTTGTGTTTCAAATAATTTTTGAAGTCCTTCCACAATGGAGGCAACTTCTCAATCATTGCTGCTACTTGGAATGCTTCGTTGATTACAAGACCTTCAGCAAGTAGATCATGAATAATCACTTGCAATTCCTGGACTTGAGTAATAACAGACTTGCTATCTATCATTTTGTAGTCCAGAAATTTTGCGGCAACGAATTTCTTCATCCCGGCATCTTCAGTCTTATATTTCTTTTCAAGCGCATTCCACAATTCTTTGGATGTCTCCATGCTACTGTATACATTATACAGATTATCATCCAGTCCGCTAAGAATATAATTCTTACATAAAAAATCAGAATGCTTCCACGCTTCAATCACGAGAAAGCGTTCATTATCTGGAGTTTTATCTGGCAGATCAGGAACATCTTCCTTGATGAACTTCTGTAGACATAACGTAGTCAAGTAGAAGAACATCTTCTGCTGCCAGCGCTTGAAATCAATCCCGGAAAATTTTCCGGGTTTTTCTGCCGGTGCCAACGCCGGTGTCCGGGTTTTTCTGCCGGTGCCAACGCCGGTGTTCGGCTTGTCGTTGCGTTGGCAGTCGCCATCGGAACAGCTTGGTTTTCGTTTTCAGTCATCATCTTTTCTGTAAAAGAATGACACAAACAAACGTTTAATACACGTTTTCAAACTGGAGTAAAAATCACGTAGATTTTAATATCCAATAAAACGCCACGAAGGCTTAACTCTCCAAAACGGGAGTACACAAACCACAAAGGTTTTAGTTTGCAGAATAATTAGAATAACACAAATACAGAAATAAATATTAAATTCCTTAAGATTGTTATTCCCCGTCAATATTGCTGTATTTGTAAATAATTATTCTAATTCTGCAAAATATAAATTAACGTAATGAAACAGTTATAAATTCGAGCCCACTGAATTCACAGTGTTTCCTTAAGGAATTTAATCCCCTCCTAGTACCCAAGGTAATGGATTATTTCCTCCCAGGATAGAACGAATTACACACTGGTGTAGCGGTACTTCAAACCCCAGTGTTTCGGCGAACACAAAGTTCGGTAGCAAATCACACTTACAGTTGCTTTGTTTGAAGTTAAAAACAATGCAGAACGAAGGAGTATATACTCAGAAAAACGTATGGAAGTTCTGAGAGGAAGGAGTGCAAAGTATAGCCAATTTGTTGAGCGAATTGTCAATTGAGTTCTGAGCAATTTCTTCAACACTTGCTGCTCATATTTATAGCAGCCAAGAGGGAGTGCAAGACCAAAACGTCCACCCTTCATGGTGGAGCAAGCATTACATATTTGTGGAGCAAGCACTTCATGGTGGGGCAAGCACTTCATGGTGGGAAGACCATTATCCGGCTGCCAAATGATCAAATACACGGATTGGAAAATATCCGTTACAAATACGGATAATCTTACGTTAATATTTACTATTAACAAATAAATTTGGTCCAAAAAATTAATCAATCAATCGATCATTTGACCAAATCCAAATCCAAATCCAAATCCAAATCCAAATCCAAATCCAAATCCAAATCCAAATCCAAATCCGAAGCCGAAGCCGAAGCCGAAGCCGTAGCCGTAGCCGAAGCCGAGCCGAGCGAGCGACGACGACGACGGCGCGAGGCTTGCTTTCTTCTTAACTCTTTAAGAGCTACAAGAAGAGCAATTATATATATACCCACCAAAAATGTCTTCCACTTCCAATATGGGACAATGTCTCATTGTTAAGAGGGGAAACTTAAAATTTTACTCAAAATTTCATTTTCCCTCCATTTCCCATTCACCCTCATTTTAAGAATATTACATCTTAAAAAAATTAAAACCTCAACAATCCCCCACATGAATGGGGAATGGCTATATCACGGAAGTATGCATGAAAAAACTGTGTGATTTACAAGCAAGGATTAATCGCATCTGGATAAGTAGGTTTCCCTTTGAACTTTCCGTAGTAAACTTATGTCGGATATACTCGGTCAATCGGTAGATTTGATATCTTTGAACCGTCGATCTTTGGTGTATACCTAGACAACCATAAGTCACACAATCAACCCTTAACCGTCTTTGGTTCTCATTGTTGTGTTCGTTTCAGCCATGAACACCGCCTGGTTTCATAAGTGCGTAGAGAACTGGCCTTACAAAGTTCTCCTTGAAGCGGCTAACACTTCACACTTACATAGGTGATTCCTAAACGTGTCATCCTGTAGATACACTATTTGATATACCCCGTATCAAATTTAGAAATCATTAAAAAGCCTTAATGCTTTATCCTTGGTACTGAACATTGTCTCATCACGAGAATGGACTAAAATTTTATTTGACAATATTGAACCGTCATTAATGACTTTGTTTGATCTCCTTGAACCTAGATCTTGGGATCTCCAGTCTTCTAGGTAGAGTTACCGCCACAATAATGATTTTATATCAATCGATCATTTGACTAAATCCAAATCCGAATCCGAATCCGAATCCGAAGCCGAAGCCGAAGCCGAAGCCGAAGCCGTAGCCGTAGCCGTAGCCGAGCCGAGCGAGCGACGGCGACGACGGCGCGAGGCTTGCTTTCTTCTTAACTCTTTAAGAGCTACAAGAAGAGCAATTATATATATACCCACCAAAAATGTCTTCCACTTCCAATATGGGACAATGTCTCATTGTTAAGAGGGGGAAACTTAAAATTTTACTCAAAATTTCATTTTTTCCCTCCATTTCCCATTCACCCTCATTTTAAGAATATTACATCTTAAAAAAATTAAAACCTCAACAAAATCTACATCGACTATAAATAACAAGTTAGTGAGGAGGGGTAGGGTTGCTAGCATTGTGCCTTTTGCATCGAGGTTTGTTCTCGACTGTCTGAAATTTCTGCCTGTTGAGTTTTGCCATTTTGCTGCAGACATCTTGCTTACAGGGGTGCAGCCATTTGTCAAAGATCGATGCTCCTTTAGCTATCTTAGGTGAATGTGAATAGCGTCTTATGCTTCATTGAGTTGGAATGTCTCTGGGCATAGTGGAATGGATTGAAGATAAACACAAATTGAGTACTACTAACTTGTTAATGTCTTCTGGATCATCATGCTTGAAAGTCACAGAGCTTGATCTGAGCAAGGACTCAACCTTTATGCAAGTTTCGAACAAATATCCCTTGTCTAGGAATGAAATTAGCCTCTCCCAAGATCCAATGCAACAAAATGAAAATCAAGATGCCAGTTGCTCGGCAGGTGTTATAACTTGTGTTCCTCTTGATAATTTGGCTGATAGTGCCAAACAGCACTCATGCGAGCTTGAGAGTTCTGCTGCCAGGGTTATTGAATCTATTCAGCGAGAAGAATTCGGTCTGCAGCCTGATATTTCACTAGTTGAATGTGCAATGCTGAATAAGCAACATGCTCGCTTGGGGAGAGCATTCCATTGACTTTCGCAGGAGTTATATTCTCAGGATTCACATTTCATCCTAGAGCTGGTCGGTATACTTCTAGTCTTATCTGTTCAGTGTTTACCTTATTGTGTCTTAATTCATTTATATCTGGCTCATTCTAGTGTTGGTATTTGTAAATTCACCATTCAATGTGGTAAAAGATGGAGGACTTTAATGCAGATTTGTAATACAAAGGTTTATCTTGAATTGACTCATAGGAGGAAGTAGATTGGAGTTGAATTAAATTTACAAGAAACTTGTTACGCGGTGCCTTCCTGAGATTCTTTGGAAGGGCGACGTAAGGCTAAGCAATTGATGTCAGTGTGATTATTGTCCACCAACTGAGGTCCCCTCCGTACGCTAGACTAGATTGTCAGCGCCGTACGGAAAAATCAATGTCATGAGCAATTGAGAGAGCAGAAAAGAGAATTGAGAATTAAAGAAAGCTTAATTGCATTGAATGAAAGCTATTACAGAAAAATAACACAGTGTCGGGGGGAGAGACACCAGTACAGAGAATTATTTGCTTGCTAGAAAGTTTGATTGCTTGGTCCCCCTTAATAATGCTTAAAAAAAATAAACCAAAGTTACATGACTTGACCTAAATAAGCTGTAAAAGCACACTTAAAGAAAATGCAATAACACTACTCTATATTTACAATGAAAAGGACTTAGTCTTGAACAAAGTAGAAACAAGTATGTTGGCAGCAACTTTGTATTTAGCATTAAGGTATGCGCACACGGCGTCGTCGGCGCGCGCGGCGCTGTTGGCATCTGCTTGTGGCTGGGTGCTGGTGATGGCTATCGGTGAGGTGACAGAGGCACATGCGTGCTTGTCACTTGGAGATGCCGAGACCATGGGGCCGACCGTGGCGCTGGGCGTTGGGAGGCTTGCCAGGACGCCACGGGGTGCGTCCAAAGGGTCATGGGGCATGGCTGGAAAGCCGCCCATGACATTCTCCCCCACCTGAGTTGGCGACGTTCTCGGCACCTTACTTGCAAGATAATCATCAATTAGGCTCTTGTAGGCTTTGAGGTTTGTTCCCCTCTCCCAGGTATTCTCCTATGCATCACATCCCTGCCATTTCACCAAGAACTCCTGGTGATCTTTCCTTGATGCGTGAATTACTCGATCATCAAGAATAGCTTCAGCACGCCTTTTCCCGGTTGAATTGGGGCCTCGAATACTTGGTATTGTGAGTTGGCATCATGAAGGGTCCTTCATATCTTCCCGAAAAGGTTTCAGGAGACTGACATGGAAAACGGGATGGATTTTCCACCAAGCTGGGGTATCCACCCGGTATGCAACTTTCTCAATGCGTCTTTCAATGGACAAGGGTCCAATATATTTTTGCAATAGGCGAGGGTCATGGGACCCTGCAAATAAGTACCGCTTTGGGATTTTGACCATCACTTTGTCCCCCACTTGGTATTCAACAAAGCGGCGATTCTGATCAGCATGCCTCTTCATCCGCTTTTGAGCTTTGACAAAATAGCTCCGCACTATTTTCAAATTTTGCTTCCATTCTTTTGAGAAGCTAGCAGTCCGAGGAGATTTTGACATGTTTGGTGCATTCACAGTATGTGGGAGTAGCGGTTGTTGTCTGGTAACAATTTCAAAAGCGCTTTTGTTGGTACTTGAGCTCTTTTGTGAATTGAAACGCAGTTGAGCAGCATCCAGAAGCTTCACCCAGTTCTTCTACGATCCGGTTATAAAGTGCCGGAGATATTCCTCTAGCATGACATTGAATTGCTCCGTCTGGCCATCAGATTACGGATGAAAACTTGAGTTGTGACTCAATTTTGACCCAAGGCACTTAAAGAGTTGGGTCCAAAAGTTGCTAGTGAAGCGTGAGTCGCGATTACTAACGATGTATTTAGGCAGGCCCCAATATTTGACGACATGAGAGAAGAAGAGTCGAGATGTATCTTCTGCTGATATATATATTATGGGGCTGCTATAAAGGTAGTATACTTGAAAAACCGATCCAGCACAACCAAGATAGTTGTGAGATCTCTGACCTTGGGCAATCCTGTGATGAAATCCATGGAAACGCTTTCCTAAGGTCTTTTTGGGACGGCTAGTGGTTCCAAGAGTCCTGCCTGCGTCAAGCGGTATGACTTATCCTTCTGGCATACTAGACAAATCTTCACATACTGAGTGACGTCATCGGCCATTTGAGGCCAATAATATGCACGGAGAAGCAATGCCATGGTGCGTTCTTCACCGGGATGACCGGCCCACAAAGTATCGTGGCATTCTGCCAGAAGAGCCCTTCGCATATCTCCTCCTTTAGGAACATAAAGTCGGTTCCCTTTCACTTTCAGGAAACCATCTTCTGTGTAGAACTGGCGAGTCATGCCCTGTCCTACCAAATCAACCAAATACTGTGCAGTAGGATCCTTGATAAGTAGATCCAGTATCTGGTCTTTTATGGTGGTGGTTACTTCTCTCCCTCTTAGGGTGGCGAGTACGCACATGGATGCTTAGATCAGCTCTCCGACTGAGCGCATCAGCAACATGATTAGTCTTCCCACTTCGATACTCCAGGTTGAAGTGAAATTTCGCTATGAGTTCCTGCCGACCATTCAGCTTTGGCTGGGTCATAAAATGGCTAACAGTTGTGTTATCTGTATTGAACACGAACGGGGTTCCCAGTAGATAATGCCTCCAAAGGCGTAAGCAATGAACGACAACCAATAATTCTTTCTCGTAGGCGGCATAATGTCGCTCTGCATCCTTCAGTTTCCGGTTCTCGTACGCTACAGGGTGCCCTTATTGTAGCAAGACCCCACCAAGTGCATAGTCGGAGGCATCCATTTGTACCTCGAATGGCTTGGCCAAATCAGGGAGGGGGCTACTAGAGATAGCCATTTTCAATGCGTTGAAGGCATCTGTCCGCTTAGGTCCCCAATCCCAGGGTGTGACCTTCTTGAGAAGTTCTGTCAGCGGCACTGCAATGAGGGAGTAACTTTTCATAAATCGCCGATAGAAGTTGCATAGGCCAAGGAACGACCTCAAGGCGTGGATATCCTTAGGCGGTGTCCAATCCGTTATGGCCTGAATCTTCTGTTGGCCCATCTTGATCCGTCCTTCCCCGATGACATGTCTGAGGAAGTCAATTTGTTTATGAGAAAAGGAGCACTTGGATAGCTTCACATATAATCTGTGCTCTCGCAATCGGTCTAGGACATTCCGCAAGTGCTCCAGGTGTTCTTTCATGGTCTGGATATATACCACAATGTCATCCAAGTAGACCACGACGAATTCCTCGATGTATTCTTGGAAGACTTGGTTCATCAGGGTGCAAAATGTGGCTGGCGCGTTAGTCAAGCCAAATGGCATAACCAGGAAGTCGTACGACCCATATCTTGTCACGCATGTCGTCTTGTGTTCATCACCCTCTGTAATTCCGACTTGCTAATAATGTGTCCTCAGGTCTATTTTCATGAACACCGTCGCACCACCCAGTCTATCAAACAAGTCTGCCATTAACGGAATAGGGTACTTGTTTTTCATGGTGATTTTGTTTAGAGCCCTATAATCCACGCAGAGTCATAGACTGTCATCATGTTTCTTTTGGAATAGCACATGGGACCTGTATGAGGACTTGGAGGGTACGATGATCCTTGTGTCTAGCATTTCCGTCAATTGTCTCCGAAGTTTGGTGAGTTCGGGTTGTGACATTCTGTACGGCGCCCTGGCAGGTGGCTTCGCACCCGGCACCAACTCAATCTCATGGTCCATAGTTCGCCTAGGCGGGAGACGCTTTGGTATTTCTTGTGGCATGATGTCTTCAAATTCTAGTAGCAGCTCTTTCACGGGTGTAGGAATATGATCCGAGGAGCGTTCAATATCTTCAATACAGAGGGTAGCCAGGAAGGTAGGTTCATGTCTTCTAACTCCCTTCTTCAGTTGCAAGGCCGAGATGTTCTCAACGGCCATCTTCATGGGCATGCACGGGATAATACAAGGCTTGGACCCATTTTCTCTCATCATCATTAGCATGTCTACATATGGTACAGGCATAGTATTGGTTTGCCTCAGGAATTCCAACCCCACTATCAACTCGAAGTCATCTATGTTCACCACACGCAGGTTGAATTTTCCTTCATAAGGACCAAGCTTCACTGGTACTTCTTTGGCTATTCCACCCACTAGCTGAGGAGGTGAGTTGATAGCCTTGACATGACCTTTGCCCTTTCCTACAGCTAGGCCAAGGCGCTCCTCCTGAGTCGAGGCTAATTAGTTGTGGGTAGCACCCGTGTCTATCATGGCCCGAATGGGCTTGCCATTTACCTTCATGTCGACAAACATTAAGGTCCTCTCTTGATTTGGAAGAGTCCTCTCATTCGCCTTCTTTTTCCCTTTCTTGGTGATTGGGCAGGGGTCCTTCTTCTTACGGATACCAGCACTGGTTCCCGCTAATGACTCAGAAATAGAGCCAACAATTGCATTGAATGGACCTACTGGTTCAGTCTGGTCTGCATCATCTGCATCGTCATCTGTCTCATCATCAAAAGCTTGATGGGCATTCATCTGTGCATGTGGGTATTCATTGTTCCAATGTGGTCTGCCACAATGACGACATCCTGAAGGGGATTTCCTTCCCCGATCATTGTTGTTAGATGCAATGCTAGTACTGCCTGAGGAGGGAGCCTTAGATTTGGTTGCACTCCGGTCTCCTCCACTTCTGCTAGGGCCACCAGTGTTCGGTTGGCTCCCTTTGTATCCTCCTCGGACAGGGTGTTAAGGCCTGTCCTTCCAGGCTTCCACTTGATAATCCCCAAGGCACTCCGTTGCTTGGATCGCCTTAGATAACATGTCTACCCTTTGTCTCTACAATTCCATGTGGGCATAAGGTTTCAACCCTTCCAGAAAGGTGAAGAGTTTGTATTTGTCACCCATGTCGCGTATATTAAACATGAGCGCTGAGAATTCCCGCACGTAGTCCCGCAATGATTTGGTCTGGCGGAGCTCCCGTAGCTCTTTCCTTGCATTGTACTCAACATTTTCGGGGAAGAACTGTAGGCGTATGGCTGCCTTCAGCTCTGCCCATGTCTCGAGGGCATCTTCACCGGCCTTGATGCCTTCGTATTTCACCTGCCACCAGAGTTTGGCATCACCCTGAAGATACATGGCAGCATTTGCTACCTTCTTAGCTTCTTCTAGGCCTCCCATGGCATCGAAGTATTGTTTGATGTCGAAAATGAAGTTTTCCACTTCTTTGGCATTCCGAGCTCCACTGTATGGCTTTGGCTCAGGAATCTTCAATTTTTGTGCCATAGGGGCGAGGTTCACACCACCCCCAGATTGGTTTTCGCCTCCTCGAAGTAGGCCTTGTAAAGCAGCATTGAAAACGTTGAGCTGACCTATCAAGTTGTTTATAGTTTGTTGCATGGCAGTCACCCTGTCTGCCTCTTGTTCCCTATTGGCTAAATCCTCGCTTGGCACGCTCCTGCTGGAGGACCTTGAATTTACCAAAAATTTCGGATGCCTCTGTGGCTACCGTTTGTCAGTCTCCATCAGAGTCGTGACTGATGTTTTCTATGTCAACTTCGGCCTGGACAAGTCTGCGGTCCAGGTCGTCCAACCTTTACACTAGGCTAGTCTTTAGGTCAGGCATCATTTCCACGATGGGCCATAATGCGTCAACTGTCCCCTCAAGGGTCGCGATGCGATCCCTATATTTCACCATGGTCAGAAATGATGGTAATTGCAATGTAATCCCTCGTCCGATGTCGAGCCTAGGCTATGATACCAACTGTTACGTTGCGCCTTCCTGAGATTCTTTGGAAGGGCGACATAAGGCTAAGCAATCGATGACAATGCGATAACTGTCCGCCAACTGAGGTCCCCTTCGTACGCTAGACTAGATTGTCAGTTTCGTACGGGAAAACCAATGTCATGAGAAATTGAGAGAGGGCAGAAAAAAGAATTGAGAATGAAAGAAAGCTTTATTGCATTGAATGAAATCTATTACAGAAAAACAACACGGTGTCGGGGGGAGAGACACCAGTACAAAGAATTGTTTGCTTGCTTGATCCCCTTTAATAATGCTTAAAAAAAATAAACCAAAGTTACATGACTTACCTAAATAAGTTGTAAAAGCACACTTAAAGAAAATGCAGTAAAACTACTATATATTTACAATAAAAAGGACTTAGTCTTGTACAAAGTAGAAACAAGTCTGTTGGCAGCAACTTTGTCTTTAGTATTAGGGTATGCGCACACGGCGTCGTCGGCGCGCGCGGCGCTGTTCGCATCTGCCTATGGCTGGGTGCTGGTGATGGCTATCGGGGGGGGGGGGCGACAGAGGCACATGCACGCTTGTCACTTGGAGGTGCCGAGACCACGGGGCCGATCGTGGCGCTGGGCGTTGGGAGGCTTGCCAGGACGCCACGGGGCGCGTCCAAGGGGTCATGGGGAATGGATGGAAAGCCGCCCATGACATTAATGCAGATTTGTAATACAAAAGTTTATCTTGAGTTGACTCATAGGAGGAAGTAGATTGGAGTTGAAATAAATTTACAAGAAACTAGACGCGAACCAACGTGTAATAGATAGACGGGCAATAAGCTAGCTTAAATGAAACTTAATTTTTAAAATAGAAGCATGTAGAAAGTTTGTAGAGTAGCATGGGAAGAAGATTGCCATGGTTGAAAGGTGGGAAAACCTGGAGTATATAGGAAAATCCTGATACGGCACCTACCATGGCCTTATTCTTGTCGGCGCACCCATGAGGTTCCTATTTGAATTGAAGAATGGGTGTTGTAGAGAACTATTTAGTTTTATAGGTTCTCTATTTTATCTTGGTATACCTCTTGTATGCTAGATTTTTTCCCCATTATAAACGAATATATTCCTTTGACTAGAAAAAAAAAAGGTCCCACCCAACACTCAAAGTGCTATGGAGGGTAATGAGGAATCAAGAACATTCTATGCCTCTAGCATGTAATCAAAGGTGTATTAAAGCGAACAACGGGGCTTTTAGCCAAATATTCTTGTGTTCTAGCAAGCTCAAGAATATACTTTTATAACTTTGTTCCGTGAGCACTTTATGTTAATATTAAGCACATTGATATTTTAGCTTGATGGTATTGCTTCCTTTAATTTTTGTTATCCAACTAAACAATTAAAACAGGAATGAAATTACCTTTCGCAATGTTGGATCTCTTATATACAATGATTTCGCACATGCCATCTAGTAAAAAAAATAAAGTATATTTGGTCAACCGACCAACTTTTTTTTGTTGCTCATGGTCTCTTTTTGTAATTTGACCGAATATGTTTTGAACTACTATGAACTTTAATCAGTTTTATCCCATGGATTACTTGGAACTTTGCTTGTGAAAGTAAATTTTCTGAATCTTTCTTTTTGAATCAAAGTTATTTTTATAAAAAAATTCTAAATGCTCTCAGGCACAATTTCCAAGGATGCTCTCTTTCCTACTTCCTAGGACTGTAGGGACTCTCTCCGGTGTACTTTCTCGCCGGAATCTTCCTTTCTTTCCTAAAATCCAGTGATCACCTATTGTGTTCACCGATAAAAAAAATATTTTCTTTTTTATTAGTTAGTTATAGTCCTTTGATCACTCAGTCTAACGAGAAATGCCTACAATGAAGGAGAGCAACATCATATATTTTACAGTGGGCTTCAAATCTTATGAGATAGAGAGATGCTCATTCAATGTTGAAGAATGGTATGAGTGGACAGAACGAGGAAGGAACCTAATCAGAAGGACTACATTCAGCAGAAAGACGATGGTGTGGCTATGCGAAAATCTAAAGGGAGCATCGAAGGTGAAAGGAAACTATGTGAAAAGATGGAAGAGCAAAGACCGTTTTTCAGAGACATTCTGTGTGAGGAACTATAACAGACACGATCGTTATATAACCATCATCAGGATCCAAGGCAGTGTGTTCCCCATATGCAGGCTGCTTTACACTTGTTGAGGTATTTGAAGGGCACTTCTGATTTTGGACTTTTCTTCAGTCATTCACATAATCTTTCCTTGACAGTATATTGTGATAGTGATTGGGCTTCTTGTGCTGATAGTAGAAGATCTGTGACTGGTTTCTGTGTTTTCCTTGGTGATTGTTTGGTGAGTTGAAAATCCAAGAAGCAGCATGTGGTCTCTCTTTCTTCTGCTGAAGCTGAGTACAGCCATGAATAAAGCTGCAGCTGAGGTCACTTGGCTTTCCAGGTTGTTGTCTGATTTTGGCCTTCCTCCTTCTCCCATTCATTTATTTTGTGACAACCAGGCAGCTTTGCACATTGCACGCAATTCAGTATTTCATGAACGGACTAAACATATAGAGCTCGACTGTCATTTTGTCAGAGGTAAAATTGGTGATGGGTTGATTCGCTTGGATCATGTTCCCAATGATGCTCAAGTTGCTGATATTCTTACCAAGGCTCTTCCTGGACCTGCTCATCATTTTCATCTTCGCAAGTTGGGGGTTTTATCACCCTCCAACTTGAGGGGAGCTGTTGGAATATTAGATAAAGGCTAAAGTGTTTGGGCCATTCTTGTAACTTAGATAAAGAATCCATTTGTCTGTGTTAGTTGGGCCAACGGATCAGGACCACTATACTATTTATAAGTGGCATCCTGTTCTTTGTAATAAGACAGATAGATAAAATATTTTCCATCAGAGATATAGAGAGAGGTCGGTTCTCTCGAACCTTCTCAAACAATATGAACCCTACTTTACATTTTTCCAATCTCTCTGTAAACTTCAATACTCAACAAAGTAATCGCTGACCATGTACTAAGAAGCGACTGGTACTGGAAGAGGCACAAAGTTAAGCTTCAATGGTGGAGTCCAATGATAGTGACAATTCCAAGAAATAAAAGGTTGAATCATGCATGGATTAGGATAGTAGGGCTCCCACTACACTTGTGGTCTCAAAAAGTATTCAAAGAAGTAGGAGAATTCTGTGGTGGATGGATTGAAACGGAGGAGGAGACGGAACTAAAGAATCACTTGAAATGGGCAAGAATAAAGGTGAGAAGAGATGGATCTGCAATTCCTAAAGCAGTGAAAATAGAATTTGAAGTAGTAGTCTTCGAGATTCAAATGTGGTGTGAATCGCCGGTGAGAACTATCGCCGGTGTAAACGGAGAAGACAGCTGCTCGACCCAGCGGGTAATAGAGGACAACCAAATTGCAGGGGGAGGGGCTCAATGTTATAAAGTTGTGATGGGACACGTAGGTAGTTCAAAGCAGCCTATCCCTAAAAGATCATGTGATCAGTCACGTGACATTTTAGTCACTGATAATAAGGCTACTCAACTTTATAATACAAAGAAATTGGGCACAGATTCTTTGGCCCAAATTATTTATGAAGAGAAGGCTTTTAAAAAGCCCATTTAAAAGCCCAAAACAGACCCCTTTAAATGAAGAGATAATAGTTCGAATCTCCAACGGGAAAACAAATAACAACTTTGGCGAAGGAATCCAGGGAAAACAAAAACAACAACAGTTCAGAAGAAGAAGAGAAAGAAATGAGGAATGAGGATGGAGATGAAGGAAAACAACAAGATGCTTTGCTAGAGGATAATGCCATATTAATTATTGCTGAGAATGAAGGGAAGGGAGATGACCTAGAGGATTACAATAACATGCACATGCAAGCAGTAGAAACTGATATGTTTGTGGACTGGACAATTGAAGAAGTTGAGCCTCTAAACCATCAGAACTTAGAGGCAGAAGAAGACCTGGAATTTGAAGTATCGATTTGGGTAGGTGCATCAAAATATCATCAAGTTGAGCAAAGAATTTGGGGTGGACTTTAGTGGGTGTGAGATAGAAGCTTTGGAACTAGAATCTGGGGGATGCATTATTAGTCATAATCAATGTTAGTGAACATCTTATCATGGAA